>NW_015150655.1:401352-460993 GCF_000732505.1 Cyprinodon variegatus
CCAATTTTGCGTGCAGTAATTTGCGCTCGCAAACTGGAATTTTGCGCGAGGGGCTGAACCATGGTTTGCGGGTGATTTAACAAGAGCGATTGCGTAACTGGTGGAAGGCGCAAAACCATCATTTAAATAGGGCGTCTCCAACAGTTTTGCACCTGCCACCAGTTACGCAATCGCTCTTGTTAAATCACCCGCAAACCATGGTTCAGCCCCTCGCGCAAAATTCCAGTTTGCGAGCGCAAATTACTGCACGCAAAATTGGATCTTGATAAATCCGGCCCTAAGTCTCTCCATGATTTTGCTCCATCTTATCTGAGCTGCTGCACCTTCATGCAACCTCCCATTCACTCTGGTCAGCTGCTTCTTGAGGTGTCTAAAACTAAAAGGAAGCTTAGATTGTGCTTTTTCTGTGGCAGATCTAAAAATGTGAAACGACCTTCCATTGTGTATCAGTCTAATTTTAAATCATTTCTTAAAACGAATCTCTTTGCCTTGGCTTATAACACTACATGAGATATTGATGTTAGCCTGTCATATTAAGTAATTTTTTATCAAAGACATTTGAAGTTCTTATTTTAAATTTGTTATATGTATTTTATGCTTTTATTGTTTTTATTTAAATCCTTTGAGTCTGTGTGTCCCTTTTGGAGTTGTCCACTGTACAGCACTTTGGTCACTTGGGAAATTTTGAAGTGCTTTATAAATAAAGTTGGATTGGTTGTTTCATGTCCAATGGTGCAGGGGAACTTTGCAAGGGTTCAGGACAATTCAAATACTCTGAGCTTTTTAATAACAAATCTCATTTTCTCTGGCAATTTAACTGACAAATGATAATTTGGTCTGTCATCAGAATAATGATCCAAAACATGCTGCAAAAATAACAGTGTTAGTTGATCATGAAATCAATTCAAATCCATGTCAATGCCCAGATTTAAATCTTATAGAAAATTGAACAGAAAGAACGGATACAATCTGATGGAGTAGTGACCGAGTCAATCAGATTACTGAATTTTCTTTTTAGCATGCTATTCAGTTCTATAGAGACCAGGTAACAATTCATTCATTTGAAATAGAGACATTTCGAGAAATTGCTTAAAGACCAGAGTATGAAACCTATGATCTCGAATTAATTGGAGGAATTTACACTAAAACCTTCTGAAATCTTACCTATGATCCCATCCTGTTGCTGGAAGGAGATTGTTCACTGTGTGGAGTGGCAGCAATTAGAAAACCAGTAATTTTTTAGCAATTATTTCTCCACAATATATATATTTTTTTTTTTTACAATAATTGGAGTTCAATCTAAGGCTTGAATTTTGTAACATTTTAGTGTGAGATTATTCTACTGGAAGGAAAGATATGAGCACCATCTTGCACATTCCACGCATCTTTCCTAAGGACTTTGTGAAAGATGCTATTCTAATTTTTGCGACTTTATTCACTTCGATCAAAATTAGTCATGTCTCATTTAATTATTTTATAACTAAAATAATTAATGTTCCTGTGTTGTGCTGTTTTGAATAGTATTTGCCTTCAAGTCTTTCTCAGTGATTTATCCTTTCTTTTCTTAAAGTGACACTGCAAGGTCTTGGGTTTGCTATATGGGAGTTCCCCTTAAGACTTGTGTCTTTGCTTGGCGGCTTAGATTTAATTCGACTGAAAGTGAATGATCATCGACTGAACAGCTTCTTGTGTCCCAAGGGCTTAAAGCATTAGAGTCTATAGTCATCTTGGGATGTCCACTCTCTTGATTGGCAATGGAAGAATTTGCCATTGGAGGATTTTTTTGTTGTTGTTTTAACTGATTAGTCACAGAATGACAGCTATAAGCGCTTCTTAAATTGATATCTGTCTCTTAAATGTAAATTCAACTATCTTCTGAAGAGATAAATAATTGAATACACTGGCTCTCTGTACAGTGAGTAGGTATTTTGTAAAGTACCTACTTTACCTGCAACTTTTATTAAAACCTAATTTAAAAAAGTGATGTGTCTCTCACTATAATGTGCAACATAATGAATATAAAAAGTCTTTACACCTCTGCTAAGATGGTAAATGTTTGTGATGTACAATACAGGACACCAATATAAATAATTTCAGAACTTTTAGCAACCCTAATATGAGTATAGTATAATATTGTTTAATTGAAAAAAGACCAGAAAGTTTTTAAAGTGAATAAAATTTTAGAAAGCTAAAATAATGTTAAATGAATCTGCACACCCCCTTTAAGTTAAGACAGATTTGTTTGTAGAACATTACACCACATTAAAAAAATCTCTCATCTCACACAAAAACTGGAAATGAAAAAGTTATGAATGTATATGATTTTACAAAGGAGGAAGTCATTGTTAAATTACTGCAGAAATGCATAGCATTTATCTGGGAAATGTGACAATTGAACAGTTTTTATCAGAAAGACATCCAGGGGAAATACAGTCAGTCGTCTGTTGAGCAGCTCTAAAGGGTAAAGTCAGTGCATCTCCAGGACGAGGGAAGTCTAAACATACACCTGTCCCTACACATGTACGAACATGTCCTGGATAAAGGAAAGGTAGCCTGAAATTCTCCCGGCAGACCTAATTGTTGTAGTTTGGGCTTGTTTTGTTTTCTTGATGAGCCACACCAAACCCTGGGGACAAATCATTAAATAGCATGGGTCTCAATGGCATAGTACAAATTCTTTGTAACCTTACTTGAGTAGAAATTTTGGCTATCTATAGTTTCCTGGAATAAGTGTTTTTTAGACAACTTTTTATGCCTGTTGGCATTTAAAGCTACAGTGTGTAATTTTTAGCGACATCTAACGTCCAGACTGCAGACCGCAGCAACATGAACATCTCCCCCCCCACCGCTTCTCCCCTCCAACAGTACGGCGAGCGTTACGGGACAAAATGTTTCCATGATGTCCGCATCACCACCTACACACTGTAGCTTTAAGAAAAACAAAACATCACAATATTTAGCTTCATCCAGACAATCACTTTCTTTATGGTTGGACTCGGTACTGCACCAACTTGTTGTCCAACACATACCAAAATAAATAGTTCTTCAAGATGATGTAAAGTTAAATTTGACAGTGCTGGCTTTAGTTATAAAACTGATAAACTAAAATAAAAGGAAATTATCATCCGGAATTGTAGAAAGATGTCTCTTCAATAGGGTAGCAGAGTAACCAGTGTAAGGTTTAAAGCATATGTCCTTAACATTTCCTGCATTATTTTAATTTTATCCTTTAAGTAGTTTTAAAAATGCTACTTTAAACTTTTAATTGAGTAAAAAGCTTGAGTTAGTATTACCTCTCTAAAAGTGTTTTTAAACAGAATGATTTAGGTTTGTACTTGAACAATTCACATGAATACTTTTGGTATAGAGGACGATTGTTGGTTTGGATTGTAGTGGTTTTTTGAAAATGGCCGACTTGTATGAGAAGAAAAGAAAGGCCTCAGAAGTGGCATATATACCCTGGAATGATTTGTGCATAGAGCTCTCCTTGCAAAGCAACATAGGATTTGCTGTCACAGCGGCCTGCTGTCGCCATAGGCTGTCGCTACCTAATAGCGGCGACTAAAAACAAAGAGGACTCCGCAGTGGAGGAGGAGTTACGTGACCAACAGGAAGCAAAAAGTAGTGATTATCTGTCCACTATGAAGTCCACTATATAGTCCCTGCTCTACATAGGGATTTAGGGGTTAGGGCGGACGTTCAGACACAGTAAACTTGTACGAGAATAGCAACTTTTAAACAGAGCGTGCACAATGTGAAATGGGCTCGTACGTGCTCTCACATACTTTTAATAGGTGTTCCCTCTCGGGAGTGGGTAAAGGGTTGTGCATGTGAATTTTTTTTTAAGTGGAGAGAGTGGGTCTGTTAGAAAATTTGCGAAAATCCTCCACAGTACTGTTAACTGAGAAGCCCTCTCTAAGTTTCTTGCTGTAGCTTCTCTCAGCTAATGTGATCTTTTTTCAGTTAGTTCAGTTATTGTTTATACAGGGTCCACTCCCTGCTGTTGTAAACTTCTTACTTGGTTTGATGCTGCTTCCCAATATGCATAGTAAAATAACCTTGGTCTACACATCTACAAAAATAGATGTACAGAGTCCCAATTTTGGCAAGTTGGTCTAGGTTAGTGGCTAAAGAATCGAAAGCACTAAAATCTGTGCAGCCAAAGCAAACATGTAACATCTGCCAAGTACATATAACTAAATGGCTATTCCTCCAAATTTAATAAATTAATAAAGAACAAACTGGTCAAGAAGTCTACATTGAGGCTACAGTACTATTAACTGCAGGAATAATGACTATGTACTCCATGTGTGAACAATCTTCTTTGTTCTTTATAAGTCTGCATAGGAAATTACAGTAAAAAGATAGAAGCATTTGAAAGAAAATGTAATAATCTATAAAAAAATTATAGTCTCCCAAAAGTATTTAGGAAAATCTTTTATTGAAACATTGAATCATTGTTAAATATTTGATGATAGTTCCTTGTATTCTTTAAGCTAAAATAATTCTGCACACCATAATGATGACACGATGTCTATTGTGAAGCGTGGGGGTTACAGCATCATGCTTTATGGCTGATAACCATAACCTTTATCAATATGGGGTGGGTAACGGGCAGTTTCAAACAGTAAATGCCTTCATTCTTCTTTTAAAAAGGTAAAGATTACGAAAAATCTTCATCCCTCAGCATCAATTCTTCCAAAGCATAAATCCAAATGAAGAAAAGAATGAGTTAATCAGAACATCATGATAGTGTTGGAACATCTTGGCCAGAGTAGAGAGCTGAATAAAAATGAAAATCCATGATGGAATTTGAAGAGGGCGTCGTATACAAGTCATAATGCAGAAAATTTAAGCCTTTTTTATAAGAAACAGCGAGCAAATAATCCTAGCCAAGATACTAAGTAAGTGGGAGAGAAAATCAAAAGTCTTTCAAGTTATTCGTTTTGTGATGTTAAGGTATTTATATTATAATAATTGTGTTTAAACTCATTTTTATAAGACTTCTGCTTGTTTCCTTGAACTGTATAGGTTAGGGGCAGAATTATAGCTGGGATTTCTCTTATCTTTATTATTTGTCTTTTTTTTCCCCCTTCCCTGAATCATGGTAATTTAACAATGTTTTAATTTAAATCTGCTTTACTGAAAGAAAAGAGCAGTTAACTGCTTTAGTTATTCTCAGACTGTTTGTTTTATCTAAATGATGCTGAGAAGGTGGCAAATATTTGCCAAGAGCTGCTGGAAGCCAGCTGCATTACCTGTAAATAAAAGATACATACATTCAGCAGCAGACTATAGATCCCCCACATTGCAGCTATAAAATAAAGTCTGATGATTACAGTGATTATGCAATGTTTAACTCTTGTTGCAGATCTGACCTTTGCCACATCAGTTGCTTTGGTGCAGGACCAAGAAACTCTACCCTTCCAATTCTCTTCTGACACTAATTACTGTTCTACTACATTTTAATGAAATAACCCTTTGCATGGTTATTTTACACATGAATTCGTTTTTTCCCTTTCATGCACTGCCTTATGCCACCCAAGACTCAAAAACTTGAGGGACAATGTTATTGCACTGAGTTCTCTAATTAACTTGTGCCTATTAATTCAAGGATTGTAACAAAGTGACATAAAAAGCTCCTCTCCTCCCTTTTCTTTTATACCCAGCCACAGACAGGGTGAAACTCCCAGTGATCATTTAAATATTTCAGAACATCTTGGTAAGAGCCCAAAATGAGTCAATAGCATTAAAAAGCTTTATTCATGTATCTGCTGAATCTTTACCACCAAAGTACTGGAGCTCTGCCTCGCAAAACTTTCTCATAAAACTTTGTTTGAGGCTGTCCAATCTAAGCCAGTCAATAGAAATCCCCATGTTTCCCTCCATCTCGGTTCTGTTAACACTTATCTTTGTCTGAAAGGGTTGACCAAGGACACCCTTGGCTCAATAAACACAAGAACACTTTTTTTTCTCTCCCTTTTAAAGATTGACCTTAAGACAGGAATGTTCTGCCAGGATTTTTGTGAATGCTAAACCTTAGGTAACTCTTCCATTTAGAGTTGAACTCGGTCAAAGTAAAGATAGAAATGACTTATTGTGTTTGGGAAATGGCATATTAGGTTTGGGTATTTTGGTTGTATAATAAAAATGAATACTACTGAGAGCAGAAGAGGAATATTATTCGTAAAGGTTGTAATAAAAGAGTTTCTGATTAAAGACTGATACCTTGTACCTCTGTAGCTGTGATTCAGTTTGGGTCTGTAAAAGCTGCAAAACTAAAAGACAAACGTGAGTTACTAAAAATCTTTCCTCTATAGTGTTTTGAGGCTTTTAACCTTTCCCTTGAACGGTGGTGCTGTCAAAATTGAGGATTTTAAATTGTATTTCATTAGAAAGATAGAAAACCATTACTGTTTTTCTGGACGAGTCTACTTACTTCTGGTAACAGAGGCTCAGTTTTGCATTCAGATGATGTGACAGGGAAAACAAGAACAATTTCACATTCAAAAGCATTAAATTATCAGAGTTTTGACTTCAGGAACATTTGTGGTAACCTTTCAAAACTGGATCTTGAAAATTTCAAATGCTGAGCACAACTGGAAAACAGCTAAACTGCTGTTGATCCACCATATGTCATCATTATGTGTTGAGCCCAAGTGTGAAAAGTTTAGCTGCCAGTTTCAGTTCTTCATCCTTTATTTCATTATTTCTGTAACCTGCTGATGCTGCAGCTGTGACTGCTACCTTTTCATTATTCTCTCTGCTACACTTGCCACCATGTTAATTACGTAGTCTATATCATTGCCAGATGTTAAATTAGTGGTATGTGGTTGTTACATGTTTTCCAAGTTGCTTTTTTCAATTTAGTCTCAATTTATTGCAAGTAATTTATTTGCGGACCAACACAAAGAAAAAACATGAGTCTAAGCATGTAAAGATTTAAACTGTCTTGGTCTTGGTTTCAATGATTTTTCTCTCTTGAATATGCTTATATTTCACTTTGCCATGGAACCTTATATCACTTGATAAATCCTTGCTACATTTCCTTTAATTTTCTCTGGAAAAGATTGACAACCAGGAGGTGGGACAGGTAAAAAAGAAGCAGACTGATAAATAGTAAGCCTATGATTGGCTTGACCATTGTGCACTGCAGCCCCGTGTTGTCCTGTTACATAATTTTCACAAGGCCGTTTCACCATTTTCTTTGAAAATAGCTAAATAAAATTATTGGAATAAGAAAGTACCCCTGCAGTGAGCATTGTTAGGAAAACATTTATTAATTGAACATTGAATTAATAGTTCAGCATCTATAAGCTCTAATATAAAGCAGGTGATAACTTACTTGTAGTCAGGGGGTCTGTTGGTAGCTTAATTAAATAAAACAAATCCTGATTTATCAGGGAGGGCCCTAGACCACAACAGACTTCATTGTCTTAAACTATCTCCTATTTCTGAACCATCATAATTTTTTGAATCATGGTTTATTTACATCAAAATCAACGTGGTTACATGACCATTAGAGTCAGGGAGTAGTCTGTTCACACTGATTTTGTTTTACAGGAAACATGCTACATGCAAACCATTTTCAGCTATAATCATGCCCTAACAGAAGGTATTAGGCAATAAGGCAGAATACAAAATTGTGTTCCATCAAACTGCAGTTTGCTTTAATTTGATGTTGACTATAAACCCTTGTTCCATTGCTAGTAAATGCTTTACATTGAAAGATCTGTGGTGGTCCATCAATTTTATTTCCTATAAAAAGATATATAGATATATAAAGATATATTTTGACTTCTATCAAAAAAATAACTCAAAGCAACAACAAAAACAAAATAACTCAAAACAACAGGAACAATGGTTTAAAGGTAAATATTCAACTATGGATATACACAACTATAAGGGATGTCCTGATACATTTTTCAATTTATTTGATTTAAAAACAAAACTGATATCAAAAATTAATTGACCCGGTATAATGTCAGCACAAATAATACGTAGTTTTGTTACTTATTTTTTAATGCCAGAATTAGCTTGACCAAGGATATTAGTTAAACAGAGAACAAATGTCAACAACTATAGGTATGAGAAAAACTGACCCATTTATTATTAACCAATGGGTTACATCAACTTTAAACAGAACCAAATAGGAGTAGAGTGTTTCTGTCAGCACACTCATATAGAAGATGTTAGATGCAGGCATATGTATATTCCAATTTTTTTTGGCCGATATCGGGCCAAATCCCACACTGGTAGTGGATGAGAACATCCGTAACCACTGTGATGTTTCAGAGATTAGAGCTGATTAGTAGAAGTATACATACCGGTAGGTATAGTACATCTGGACTGGCCTTCGGCTTTGACATTTTAGGTCAGTGTTTTTGGATTTGTACTTTTATAATAGTAGTACCTGTTTATATCCATCTTTAAAAAAACTCACTAATAATGCATTTGAAGCTATAATGTTTTACTTTGCCAGCAATTTTACAGCAAGGCATAATGTAGAGCAAGTGGTCGTCTCAGAAATGTTTTCAAAGTTAGATTTCACCAAAATGTCTTGGTGTGCTTAAGTAATAGGTTGGTTTCAATACTTTTCTTGGTATCTCCTTCTTGTGGAATTATAAAGAAAATATTTGCCTGCCCACCCATTCAAATCAGTTTTTCCGATTACTGTCAAACACTGTAATTGATCTGATTGGAAGAATAACAATTTAGAATATTGGTGGGAGAGGATGCATGTTTGCTTTGCAGGCTATAAAGCTGCAGTCCTCTCTGCAAGAGGACGAAGTTTCAAAGGACATTCTGAGACCCAAGCATTAATCGTCATTCCAGAAAGCCTGTCTCTACTGTCCTGGAGTTGGTTGGTCAATACTCTACCAACTGTGTGTGTTTTTCATCATTTTCTTCTCTTCTTTGTTTTTATATTTTGAGTATGTTGTAAAATAGTCACAAATAAAAAACAACAATTGGAAAGGCATGGAAAAATCATTCCATTAAACTCTCTAAGCAATGCTGTTAATGTAATCTAAGGCTAAACATTTGGATGTTTGTGGCTACTGACCATGCAGGAAGTTGTTAACCTCTATGCAGTGAACTATGATCTACTGGGAAAGCATTTACAGTGCTGATCATTTTTTTCAAATGTAGTTATGTTTCACCCTGTGGCATATAATTAATATCTTAACACAATGTTTCACAAATAATACACCATTATGAAAATGGGGAAGAGATTTTTTATTTATTTCAAATTTAATAAAAATGAAGACTAAGAAATTATATGCGTGTAAGGATTCACATTCTGCCATGAAGCTCAAAATTGGGCTGAAATGCAGTTTCCACTTTCTACAGCTTAAATGGATTTCACCTGTGGGAAATTCACTTGACTGGACATGATTAGGAAAGACACACACCTGTCTATATAAGGGCCTATAGTTGACAGTGTATGTCAGAGTGCAAACAGCAAGAATGAAGTCAAAGACAATATCTAAAGACTTACAAGACATGATTGTCTGAAGGCAAAAAACGAGGGTCCCAATGACACCAGTGCTTTCCATCATTTTTATGTTTGGAACCACCAGGACTCTTCCTGGAGAAGGTCAGCTGTCTAAACCGAGTTATTATAGAGGTAACCAAGAACCACATGGTTGCTTCATTGGAGCCCCAGTATTCTTTTGTGGCTAGAGGTGAACCTTGCAGAAAGACCACCATCTATGCAGCAATACACCAATCACATCTTCATAAGTGGCCAGATAAGGTGCTAAATGACATATGGAGGTGTCTTAATGAGAAACAACTCTTCTAGTCTGATGAGACAAAGAAGTACTTTTTAATGTAAATTCCTGGCAACCTGTTAGGAGCAAAGTAGGCAATGCACATAACTTTGCCTCTATACTTTCAGCGATGCATGGTGGAGGAGTTTCCTGCTATGGGGATGCTTTTCTGCAGCAGGAACCAGCAGACTAATCAGGATAGATTAAAAGAAGAAAGTAGCAATGGACAGAGACATCCTGGACATCTCAGCCTTCTCGAGAGAACATTTGACCTTAGATTGGGGCAATAGTTCATTTTTAAGCATGATAGTCCAAAGGTCACAGAGGAGCAGCTTCAAAATCAGTTGTTGTCTGTCCTGGAGTAGAAAAGCCAGAGTATAGACTTGAATCTTGTTGAACATCTCTGCAGGCCTAAAAATGACTGTCTGCAGATTTCTTCCATCCAACCTAATGTAGCTTGAGGTATAATGTAAAGAAGAATGGGAGAAACCATCCAAAGATAGGACTGCTAAACTTGCGCTATCATATTAAAAAAGACTTGAGGCTCACAATACGGCCAAAAGTCGACCAACAGAGAATCAAGTAGGGGTGTGCAAAATAATCGTCATGATGATGCATCGTGATTCTAATTTTCGTGATCTACTGCATCGATTCTTGATGCCAAGAAACGATTATTAATTTTAAAAAATGAATGAATAAAATTGCATGAATGGTTGGCGAACATCAGCCAAAAACAAGTGTAATACAACTTCCAGTCCAGTAGATGTCGCTGCAAATGTGTTGACGCACGCTGCCTTGTGTCACAAGCATTTCCGGCCGTGGGATACTGTGCCGAGTCATTCAAGAACAAAACATGGAGGAGAAAATATTGCAATGCATCGCAATAATTCAAGTATCGTGATGCATTGTGATAGAATCGCATCATGGCCTGTGAATCGTGATTCTTTGGCAATACCCACCCCTAGAATCAAGTTAAGGTTGTCACTACTCAGTGCATGCGATTTATTAGTTTTCTGTTTGTAATAATTTGGCATAAGTTTTTCTTCATTAACATAATAAAATATTGTGTGCGAACTTTGAGATGGGCTATTCATTCAATACCGTTTAGAATAAGGGTGTGACACTAAATGTAAAAAAAAAAGGTGCAACACTCTGAATAATTTCTATACGCACTGATGTGTACGTGCAGGGGTCAATGGGTTCAATAAAGCAGGCTAGTCTCTGACACCCCCTTCACCTTTGCTCACCTTTCAGATCATTACTCAAGGAAAAAAGAGGCAAAGGATAGAAGCCATCTTAGGGGACAAACCACTGATAAGACCAGTTTCTCCACTATAATTTCTAATCTTGAAGCTGTAAATCCTGATTAATAAGAACTAAACCTTTTACCATCCGACATGAGCTCAGAGAATGTCACTGTGCTCTGAATGAGAAGAGAAAAAAAGAATTAAACCCAGTTACTCACATCCGATCTGAGTAACTGAGTTTAATTCTTTTTTCTGATCAGTGGTAGTTTCAAATATGCCGTTATATTGTGAGGGAGAGGTGAATTCATTGGTAGTGGCCTGGTTCAAGTCTAGGTGATTCCCCAGTACTGTCCCTGGGGAAGCAACAATCTACTTTATAGAATTGCTAAACGATTATGTTACCGAAGCACAGATATTAATGAACTGGGACTGAATGAAAAGATAAGATTTAATCTTGTTTTACTCAGACATTGTTCTTCAGAACATGTGTGTAAAGGATATGAAGTGAAATCAACAAAAGAACAAGATAAAGGTGGTGAATATCATAAGATTATTTGTGTTTCTATTTAATTTTGAATGTGATATATAACTGTCACAAAGCGTAATGGGTAAAAGACTGCTATAGCAACTTATATAAAAAAAGAAAAATGTGCATCAAAAAATCATTTGTCATCTTGCAGCAGATGAAGTATGCCTGACGGGCTGCTTAGGAAAACAGCCAATATCTTCATTCCAACAAGTTTTGGACACCGTTGTGGAGATCTTTAAAGCATTGTAAGGGTAAAAAGCAAATATCCAGACCATGGGACAATTTTAAGCAGTGATAAATACATTGTTTTAAAATGTTTACTGGTACAGCCACCCTGATATTCTTTAGATATGTCTTGTAAAAGGTGTGCAAGGACCTGAAAAGGGATTAAAAACTGCCATTAGTTTTGAAGAAAACACTTCAAAACCATACTTATCTATTTAAGCCAAATTTATGATTATTTAATCTAGAATAGCATACAAAAGAGATTATCTTTCTATATTGATAATATAAACAATGAACAGATGAAAAAACATGGAAAAATTAATTGACTTTATGAATGGTGCAACCTTTGGGCGATAACACGTTCCATCTGTGACCCCGCCTCCAAGAGTGGCCATCTCTAAGCTGTCCTAATCGATCGGTGAAGGAGGGGAAAAAAGGCCAGCTTTAATGTGTTGCATGTGAAGGATTTACTGGAGAGCACAGCCACTGAATCAATGGAGTAGAAAATGCATCATTAGGACACTTTCACACCCCCTCACCTAGAACGCCCACCCTTCTTCCCAACACACCATCCCCCACTCACCCTCCGCTCCACCGTATCCCCATCTCCACATGGCTCGGGAAAGAAAGCTCAAGCAAACATGAATGGACATTTGTGCAGACACACGCTTGTGTCTTCACTCATAACGAAAGGCCTTTCATGGGATGCTTGAGTTATCATGCCAGAATAAAAGGTCCTTACTAATACAGCTCTAACATTATGTGTAGTATAACATGAAACTAAGAAGCTTTAACATGCACACACATTTCCTAAAGGCGCCCCAGATGGTAGAGTACGCATTAAAAATGTCTCGATTTGCACCCCAATATCCTGCCAGACTAATCTGCACACTCTCTTACCTACCTCAGCTACTTTGTCAGGAAATGTTTTGGAGAGACCAAATTTAGCTTTTCATTACATGAATTATTAAATATAGAAAGACACAGAAGACGAACCGAAAGTCTGCACGGTCACATCCCAGGTCAGTCAATTTGCCAATGTATGGGGGGCTAGCCGATACAGCTATTAAAAAAAAAAAATATATAATTATAATCTATGCATGAAATGCAAAAAAATATAATCTTCTCTTTGGAAACATTCTTCATGGTAGGGAGGGAAAAACTCCCTGTCACACATATATTAGAGGACTCTGAATATAGATAGATATAATATGCAATAGAAACCACCAATTGCAAGGCATTTGGTGAATGAGACACAATGTAGATTTTTTTTCTTTTCAATAAACAGAACATCTATAACTTTATTTTACTTTTAATGACACCAGATTAACATCTGCAAAAAAATGTCTCCAATATCAAATTATATTTCGTCCTAAAACAAAAGGTAAAATGCTACAGAGGTTACTTTACCAAGGTCTATGTGATCATCCTGTGGTTTTGATATGGACCCCGATGCAAGGCAGGGGCAGCAGATATTCTTTGTATGTTTAATTAAATAAAAAAAATAAAAACAAAAAACCACGGGAACAAGGAACCAAGGGGGGAACAAAAACAGGGATCCAAAGAGCAGCAAGGATCAGGGAAAATACCAGATATGAAAATGGGCAAAACACTGAGGACTAACAGTAGGAGTGGAGTTTAAATACTGGGAGTGTGAGTGTTGAAACAATATAATGCCATGGCTGATTTTGGATGGCTGATTAAGAGGAGAGAGCAGGATTGAGACTAATGCCTCATTCACACAAACGCATTCACTGATACGTCCTATGTAAGAATATTAGATAGAATCTTTTCTAGTCAGTGTAGAAACTCCCACCGACTCTGTTGCATTTCAGCAAGACGCACAGCTCCCCTACAGTACATAGTCCATTAGATATATGGATCAAGTCTATTTGTGATGGATAAAAGAGGATGAGTCAATCTTTAAAAACCAGATGAGCCACACAGGAAGTTAAAAACGTGTAAAACGAGTAAAACAGATCTAGCAAATTTCAAAATAAGAGGGTTTGAGTGAATGGCTCCTGTAACCATCGAGGGAGAGAGAGAGAGAAAAAGAGAAGGAAGTGGATGCAGGGGGCAAAAATACTACTGTTTACTGTTGGAGACCAACACCACAGTATATTTCTTTGCGTCCCATGGTCTCCATAGAAACCATTTTCGTTAAGCTTTTTTTGCATAGATCTCACAAGGGTTTACAATAATAGGTCAAGGTTCTGCAGAAAGACGGATACTGTAGATACATAGAGCGCCTTTATTCTATCATGGGGGTGGCTTCTTGTGTCTCGTCCTCTTGGTAAAACACTTACAGGATAAACACTCCTATTAATATTCTTCTGTGTTCCTCTCCTTTCCACTCTACTTGCCTCTCTTCTCCTTTCCTTTCCCTGTCCTATTATCCTGCCTCAGCGGACATCCTGTCCTGTTCCGTCCGCCTTGCCAACCTGTAAGACGGAGATGAGAGGATGATCCAAACGCAGAAGGGGGGACATGAATCATTACACTTCCTGTTGTTGCCCATCGTCAGGGGAAGGAAGGGAGAGGACACCCCGGGGGGCTCCAATTGATTTCAGAGACTTAATTGGGTTTATTAGCCAAGATGTTGGGCCCTGCGAGGAGGCTCCCAGAGGCCACTGAGTCCGTCAGCCCCCACCCCACCCCGTTCCCAGTTTCCTGAAGGAGAAAGCCTGCGTAATTGTTTTCCCTCCATCTTCTGTGTCATTGTCAGATGGGTCCTGCGGGATTATTAGCAACCCCAAGTCCCTCAATAATTCATCCAGAGCTATTTATACACAGATGGAGAGTCCTCTAAAGTCTCCCCCTGTGAGATAATCTGACGCTTAGACAGACAGACAGACAGAGAAAAAGAGCAACAGAGAGAAATGAGGCTACAAAAGGGAAAAGTGTGATGGACAGGCACATAGTAGAGAGTAAGAACGATGGAGTGAGGCAGTCCGAAAAATAAATACAAAGCAACTAAACACACTTAGAGAGTTTATAAAACAGTGAGAAAGAGAGACAGCGTCTTTTTAAAGTAGAAACAGTGTTGGTAGTTCTGCCTTGCATTGAGTTTCAAGGTGAAACTCTCTCCTCTGCTTTGCCAAAGTGAACAAAAGCACCATCCCGGGAATAGCACAGCCACATCCAACACACATTAATGGGTTTTAATCCCCCCCCCTTTTTTTTTTCCTCCATTTAACACAATTAAGATGTTTGCAAAGCTAACATGGACCGCTAGTCACCATAGGAAGGACGGATGAAAGACATTTAGGGATTTCCATATGCAAAGTAAACACAGTTATCCATCCTTTCTAATGTGTCTGAGCGTAATACCGAGAAAACAATCAGCTGTTTCTTAAATCACCGTATAATTCTCTAACACAACACTAATACACGAGCATGTAAACATTGGCGATTTAAGTGGTGTTTAATCCTCAACACATAGCGGCTGGGCTACAGAGGGCTGCAGGACTTTCTGCAGTTAATGACTTTACAGATACCTATGGCTTTCGGTCAGCAAGTTGGGGGTTGTTTTATTGTCGTCAGGCTAATGAAGCTTTTGGCGCACATGGTTGATTTTCAAACTCTCTTTGTTGGCTCTCCATCCACAGATAATTATATAAATTCATTCCTTTTGGCAGTTGCTTTTATCAAGCTCATTTAGAAAACCTGGCTGTCTCTTGGACAAATTGGGACAGTGAAAGGCAGATAAAAGTGATAGTTTTTACATTTGGTATCAGTGACATCTTAATCTGGGAATACAGTTTAAACTCCTAGAATCCATCCATTTATGTGTAAAAATCATAATAAATAGGTCTTCTAAATAGGTAGTCTGCCTGTTGTAACCTTGCCTGCATGGTGAATTCTTGTGGTAATGGTGAGTCCACAAACAAATAAGAATCAATCTTGTACCGCAGTTGAAGAGGGAGTGGGACAACATGGATTCCAACAAAATGGGTTTGGGTTACGCAGCAGTATTAAGCCATATATTCAAAAGACAAAGATCCACAGTTATTGTCACTGAGTTATACCAGCAGTGCCCAATGACCAGCCTGTATAATGCTCTTAAATAAAGCAGATACAGGATTTAAATTCATACGAAATATAATGAAAACTTTGTTTAAAAAAATCCAACAACAAAAACTCTGTGAGTTCAGTAAACTGATTGCCAGAGAGCTTTTGATGGAATTTGCCATTTTTTGTTCAACTTTACGAAGAGAGCAGCATAAGTTTCCCACATTTCCCCTAAAAAGCATCCTTGTTGTTCCACATTAGTTTATTCTTTAAGCTTAAAGAGGATCCACATTTTACTTAATTAATTTACTGTAGTCCTGAGCTCCTAACATGGGGAAACCACACTGTTCATTAAAATGTGTTATCAAAACCGAATGTCTGAATGTGCCCTGCTTGCTATATATCCAATGTGTGTTTCCAAATAACACCTGGCTGGTTTTACCTAGAGATTAAGAGATATTGCTTTGTATTTTTCCAAAAGTAGATGTGTTTTACTTTGACACTGTGTCACTCTCCATTTCTGACTTATGACATTGACATCAAGTGTGGAAGTCCAACCAAAATAGAGCTCTACCTCAGTCAGAGTTAAGCAAGCACAGTTGCAGATATGGTGTGGACAGACCCATGCATTTTAAATAAGCTCTAAGGACCACGACTTCATGCGATGAAACTTTGGATCTGACTTTAACTTGTGTCTGGTATATTCTAGTCTTTATGGTTGTTGTTTTGTTTTTTTGTGGGGGGTGGATGGCAGCATGTAACTACTGTTATGATATCTGTTTTGTCAGAATCCATATCTGCTTTATCATCTGCTGCTATTCCGTTTGTTGTTGTGATTGGCTAAAACCAAATGTTGTTTCACCCAATCAGCTCTGAAGGTTTTTCTGAATATCGCTCCTTTTCATAGAGAAGTCCCACATTGATAACACATAGAGATAAACCAGAGTGCTACACAACCCAATGTGCAAGGTTATGCTTGCATAATTGACCACATGACTCAAAGCATTACAGCTGATTATATGGAGTTGGTGATTTATTCAAACTTATAAAATAACTCATAGAACATTTAACAAAATTGAAAATAGAAGTCTAGTTTTGGAGCCCATGCAATGGAAGACTATTTGTGGCTATACAGTAAGAAAATATAGCTACTTTGGCAGAGTATTAATAAAAAAAAAAATTAAGAACACTCTAAGCAAGTTGCAGAAAATAGTTTCATCTTGGGGTGAACGTCCCCATGCAAACAATTTATTCTATGCATTTTGTTCCCACAGTATCTATATGTAGAATAGAATATTGCTATCATGGACTGCACATTCATTGATATCCAGCACTAGTTAGATGAAACTAACTCTGCTTTACAATTTTATACTTCATTACGTGTTGCTTTTGTGCTTTTAGGATGTTATGGACTAATTCACACAGACGCTCAAAGAAACACAGAACAGAGTGAAAACACCCACTGTAGGTTAAGTTTTGGCCTGGTTGCCATCTCCTGCTTTGATATTTAAGGTCCAAACTAATCACCTCTGTGTCACGGGAAACCTGTATGAGACTAGAAGAGACCTCTGAAGCCATTAAACTCTAAGTCTGAAATAATTTGCTGAAGACTTTCTGTCCAGATAATTCCCTGGGCTGATTTGTAGAGTGAGGTAATGCTCTGAATGGGCAAGTGTGAACGCAGCGGAGCTGAGGAGCCTCCTCAGCCAAGTTAGTCTTATGGACCCTTCAAACATAGACAATTCTTCTTTATTTTACAATCAACACAGTTTAAGGTTTTCTTTTGATGGGTAAAGGGAGGAATGAATCATACATTAAGCAACAAGAGCAGATTTTCCCAGTGAGGAAAAACTTGAAAGTTGCTCCTTAGAGAGCTGCAGTGTCCTCTTAAGCCTTTAGTCAAAATATCTTATAACATGGAAATAGTAAATGTACAGCTCTGGAAAGCTAAATTGTTATTAAATAAATATGTAAAGCAAATTACAGGGCATGAAAATTTATCTATTAAAAAAAAAAGAATATACATATATAGTAACATTAATTGTTAATCATTTATTGGAATTCAATACTTGCAAATTCAGAAGAAAAGAGGGGAAATAGTTAGAGAAAAACCTTGATTTTGTCACCCAGTTATACAGTATAAGCACTCAAATCTATAATCAAATCTTGATTATGAGGAACACATTTTGTCCTTTCAAAACACAAATAGGATTCTCTAATCTGAGAAATCATGTTGGGGACTCAGGGTTAACTCTGAAATGAAGTAAAAGCCCTATTGTGTCAGTCTCCTTTTCCTAACTCCCATCCAGATTATTCTGTCAACTCCTGTTTTTGTTCAGTCTCCCATTTTTTATGCTACTCTTCAGTTACTGTTTGCTGGGGCCTTGTCGTTTCTTAGTTTCTAATGTGTGTTTTCCCTGATGTCTCGTGGATTTTGGTTTCCTGTATTTGGTTTGTGGACTTCATTTGCCACCATTTAGATAATTAAATCTGCAATAAACCACCTCAGCTTCCATCTCTGCATTTGGATCCTCTAAAAACCTCGACTAGACCTGACAAACATAGCAATCAGTTCACTGAAAGCGCATGTTGTTATATGACTCCATCTGTACAGGATAAAGGTGGATCATAGTTATTTTGGTTTGATTGGGGTCATAAACAGTTATATTTCCTAACAACGAGCCCAAATAGTGATTGCAACCACTCAAATAGCTTTTATACACATACAGTATTGCCACATGTATTTGAACAAAATGAGAAATTGATTCTAATGAATGTAGGAATTTTTAAAACCTTAGTTCAGAATATTTCAGAAATTTGTTGATTTATCCAAAAATACTGATCAGAAAAGTCTCACTGAAGTAATTTGTTGGTACAACAATTATATAAATATCAATCGGATATCAATCAAACAATCAATCAGTAAAATGTATTTGGTAGTTCAAGGGTAGAGACAGGAGATAAACTTCTTCATTTCTATCTTTCTATATCACAAAGGACACCTCAACATAAGTATAACAAGGGTACAGTAAGAGCTGTCACATTAACATGTTGTCAGATATGGAGGGTACTTGTTTATTTACCCAAGAGGGCAGCTTGGAGCTGCGGGGGTCTAATTCTGCTCTTATCTTAGGAAGGTCATTCTCCCCTCTTGAGCCATGATGGCCACAGATTGGTGCTTAAATCTGGAAAAACACAGCCTATAAATTACAACAGAGGACAGAGAGGTCAGAGCCTGGCATGGAAGCAGGCCAGAAGCTATCAATCTGCCGGGGCTAGAGACGGCGACATCTGTCTTTGGGAGTCCCTCACTCTTTCTCCTTCTGTAACCGGCGTTTCCTTTCAGCCCCTTCCATTGGCCTTTAATTCATTTGACTCACTCTGAGCCTGACATTGGACAATCTCTGATTTCCAACATTTTTAGTGTCTCTTTACTGTCTCAGCTCTTTTCGTTTTTTCATATTACTCTGCCTCTTGATTTCCTCTCTCTTTCTATGTGTGCTGCCCCCACCCAAACTCTCCTCTATGGATCCCCCTTGTCTCTTTTCATGCATTCTCTTACATCATCCCTGTTTCACCAACTCTGTAATTCTCCTTCCTTCTCTCCTGCTCCCTCCCTGTCTTGAGCTTCTTGTCGTTTTACGCTCTCTTGCACCATCTCCCTCTGCAGCGATATGTTTTGGTCTATCTGCTAACCAACCAGCAGGACAGCATAAAGCCTTTATGTTCCTTTCCTCCGTGTTATGCCAACATGATTTGAATGGTTATAACTGAAAGCAAAAATGCACAGCTCAGCACAGTTTTGGACAAAGGAAAACTACACGTCTCTCCATGAACATATACAATATTTAAAAGTGCACATTTCCAGTGGTGTTCTGAACAATTTGGTAAAATAAAATCATTGCTTTTTGAATTAAAAGTATATAAAATCATTTGTATACATATGAAAATATATACAAATAATTTTCAATTAAAAGAAAAAGTATTTTATACACAAAAGTGAAAAAATTGACTGTGTCTATTCATTGACATGAATAATATTTAGGAATGTGAACTGTACTTTTTTTAAACATTCTCTTTTAACAACATTATAAATACAAACTATTCTCTTTTAAAAGTTATCACTAAAAGAAAGAAAGAAAACTAAACTAAATCCAACTATGTTGATCAAATAAGTTAACTGATAACTATTTAAAGTGTTCTCATCAACATATGAAATAAATTATTCTTAAACCCAATATAAAACAATACAAGAGTTAACAAAATAAGACTGCAGTGCTATTCATTGTTCTGGAGGCAGGAAAATGGGACAATGTCTTGCTGTAAACATAAAATATTTATAACCTTATTCAGTGTGAAATTAATCATTTTTACAAATGCTCTGAGCAAAGTGATAACAAAAAGGATTCCCTTTAAAACAAAAATAATTAACTGCAGTTTATCTAAATGTGCATTTCTTACTCTGGGAGTGAAAAGTTGTCATGCTTAACATCAAGGTAACTTGTGTTTCTTCTCTTTTGACTGATGCTTTCACTGATCCTTTACCAGGTTTGTCACCAAAACCCTCAAAAACGTTCATATTACTTATTAATCCTCCCACATTTT
Source organism: Cyprinodon variegatus (assembly GCF_000732505.1). NCBI lineage: Eukaryota > Metazoa > Chordata > Actinopteri > Cyprinodontiformes > Cyprinodontidae > Cyprinodon > Cyprinodon variegatus. The sequence continues at coordinate 421,743 of NW_015150655.1, forward strand.
CTGAATAGAACCTGGATTTGAATAATTGAGAGGGATTTTTTTTAAAAGCCCTAACCTCCATTACCGGCCTTTTTTTTTTTTTTCTTTTTTTTTTTACAAGTCAACGTGGTGCATTTTTAATTGGAGGGGATATAAAATGGGTATGAAGGGAGAAAGTGAATTAAATCAGGGCCAGTAAAACCTGCCAGTCGATGCTCGGTGGAGGATCTCACACACAGAGGAGGCTAAATATGTGTCTGCCCTGACAAGGCGCACATGCTCACCATTGTTTGACGTACTTTCTGTCAGGGACAAACAGTACACGGCTCATGTAATCCCTGCTTCGAAATATCCTACCAGACAGACCCAGATACGCCACTTTGAGTTATCTTAAGCATTTTGGTTAAGAATAAACATCAACTCAACTTTCCATGAACCATAAATCAACTAAAGCCATGTGATTTGCTGGCTGTGTAGTCAACTACTTTGAATTGTCTTAAAGGGTAATTGAAACTACTTGCATCAAAAAGCTTTGGAGATACTGAGATATTTTTAAAAAAAGACCAATTTGCTTTATCTGACGTGGAAACAGATTTCAGAGAATCCAATTTAACAAATAGAAGGTACATTAGATGGAGTCTAAAAGTCTTGGAGCAGACTGCATAATCAAAATTAATGCCAGCATAGGGTGCATTAATGGGTCACTGCAACAGTTAGCTGGTGACAAACTTTGGCTCTATATTTCATATTGCTGCTGTGTCATGCTGCTGTGTTTTCGTGGAAAGCCTCTGCAGCAGTGACTTGCAGCTGGGCCCACTGCTGCCTGCAGACTCAAACCTTATCCCTTGCTTTGGCCAGAAATGCATTTATGCCCAGTCAACATTAAGAACTTAAATTAATTAAAACTGTTGTGCATGGAAATTAAAGTAGAACATTTTCACATGCAGTTATAAAGAGGTGACCAATAGCATGCAAACATCCCAAATGGAACTTTATAAATAGGTTTTTAAATTTATTAAGATGCCTTTGTTACAACCTCTAATATTGTCCAAGGATGAACTATACCTTTCTGAATTCAGTTACAGATGGAATACATTTTCTGCCTTCTCAAAAATTAACACTTCTTTACCCTTTGAACTACATACAGTGGCTTAAAAACGTATTAATACCATTACATCAAACTGCAACAACCTGAAAAGTATTTTACTGTGATCTTATTCCGTCAACCCAACACAAAGTATTCTTTGTTATCAAAACTAGATATTAGTAATAATCCAAGAAAATGTGATGTTCATTTGTTCAACCGCCTTCTCTCGGATACCCTTAGACAGATTCCAATGCAACCAGTTGCTCCAGAGGTCAAATAAAACCTTCCTATGTTTGATTTATTCTCAGCATAAATTCAATTCAATTTAGTTGATTTATATAGCACCAATTCACAAAACATCTCAAGGCACTTAACATAGACATTTCAAACAGATCATACAGTCAGATTGATTCAAAGTTTTCTATCTAAGGAAAACCAGTTGATTGCATCGACTCATTGACTCCAAGGCGATCCCTCATAAATGCAGCTATTCTGTGAAGACGAGATATTTTTGGAGAACATTGGTGAACAAACATCATTAAGTCCATTACAACTAGAAAAGGGTAAATAATAAGGTAATAAATCAGTGCAAACCAGATTTAAGTTAAAAGAAGAGAGTTATTGTAAGAAGAGCCATATAAAAGCCTCTCTGCCCATATGTCGTACTATAGAGAGACACAGCAAACCTTTAGAAGAGGTCTCTGTGGTCAGATGAGAACAAAACTTTCTGTCCTATGTGCACCACCAAAACACCACCCCCTTATAAAACAAGGTGTTGTTGGCATCATTTTGAGGGGAGTTTTTCATTAAGTAGATACAGAGATATCGATAAGATAATGGGAAGATTGATCCACCTAAATCACATCTAAATATTGGAGGTCTAGAAATGGTTTTGGACTAAAGATTTAAGAAATCCAGAGTCTTACTGTAAGTTTCTTTTTAAAATTCCAACAAAGCACAATCACAGTTTGCTGAAGAAAACACCTTGAAAACTGACAACATTTACCTTGCCTTGAAGCGCTTGTCAAAATCTGTGATTTTCTTTTAGACAAGAGTAAAAGAAAGGTACAATGGAGCGATAAAATGTTGAAAAGAAGAGCAAGAATTGAAAACAAATAGAAAGAAGGAAAAGTAGGGATGAACATTTTAAGGCAGACTTCATTCTTATTCTGCTGCAGGCTATTAAACTAGGCAGCAACACAAGAAAGTTTTTTTTTTTTTTTTGCACAGCAAACTCCTTTATGATATTTGGTAAAATATCAATATTTAGTTTTAACAAAGTTAGAGGTGCTTACAAAAACTTTTTGAGCAATTTTCTTGTGTTGTAAATTCACTCACATTTTTGTATTACAAAAAAGAATTGCTCTTATTGATATATTCCTAAAATAATGTTTTTATAGTCAACTGCCTAGTAGAGATCAATCCTGTAAATCTTCAGTATCACCTTGCCAAATCCCATATTTTTTAAACTCCATAACTATTATTGATTCCATAACATTATAGGCCAACAATCCACAGAAATTCACTTAAAAGCAGAAGGGTTCAATGCCAGGAATGATTCGCTCATCTAAGCAATGAAACCTAAAAAAACAAAACAAACAAAAAACATTTTTACATTATTCAGAAAGAAAGTAAGATTGTTCTTTCTATGAATTTTTCAATGAAATGTTTTCTATGACACATATCTGCAGCAGTTGGTTTTAGGTAACTGATGGATTACCAATTAGTAGGTCAGCTTTTTGCATGCTAAGTTTGCACATGATTTAGTTATGCAATCTTTAAATCAGCCAACTAATGTGCAAGGCTGTTCAAGATATTGGTGCAAAGAAAACCCAAACAACTCAAGTGGAAATACAATTTTATCAAAGAATATGTTAACATTGATGTGGGCTACATAGCGGTACATTTGATAGCCTTGTTACTTTTTCTGTACCCTGCCCATGTTACCAGGTACCCCTCGACCCTATATAGAAACAATCGGTGGGTATAGGGTGGGTAAAGGAATCTATTAAGATATGTAGATCAAAATGTATGAACATACTGTAACATCAGGGTGCACAAGGTTTAAATCCGTGTGTAAAAGATTAGAAATGTGTACTCAATGCTGTATGTAAAAATAGTATGACAGCTAATGGTGGCAAGCTTGGATGTAGCCACAGATGCCCAGGGGCAGACTAGCATAAATAAGGAGGTCATATAATCTGTTCCACCTGGACTTCTGACCACCAACAGCAGATAAGGATGGAAAAATGTCTTGCCCAAGAAAATACGGAGAGAGACAGTTGGATAGGGGCTTAAAACGAGAACCCATCAGTTACAAGATCTCCTGTTCCCCCCCATAATATCACTAACTCCCACTGTACATGGAAATTGAACTCTTAATCTTATTTACTTAAACGATTTCAAAGTAAATGGAAAAAAGTACTAAAAAAGTTTTTTTTATTTCTATTCAAAGCTATTTTAAAACACACAGCCTTTTTCTTCTTTAGCACACTAACAGCATGTTTCGTAATTAAGTTGCAGTTAAAATGCTGAATATGTGTTTATCACTTTCCTTGAGGAAAAGTTAAATGAGATGAAGAGGCATGCCTTACAGTGCTTCTCTGTTCGTACGAAAAGGTCAGTGGTTATAATGAGAGGACTGGTGAGGTCAGAGAAGCCAGAGGGCTCCTACTCGCTGACAGGCCACATAGCTCCACACCGGCTGTTAGCATGCTAATCCTTGCGGGAGCTCCACGAGCGCTCCGTTCCTTTGGCCCTATCGAGCCATCTCTCACTGTGACTAACTGGCTCCCTGCTTGGCCATCAGCTGCCCGCCCCCCCAGCAGACAAGTCTTTTCCAATAATAATGGACAGCAGAGGCAGCATTACCTTGAAAAAGCTGCTTCTGAAAAATAATTCTCTTCTGTCTCCACCTTTGGTTTACCTCTTGGTGCTTGGCAGTTCTGGCTCTGGCAGAAAGCAAGAAGATGTAAGTTTTGTAGCTCTTAGTCTTTGAGCTTAGTTTATGGGATGTTATGACATGTCACACATACATGACACAAAGCTCAAAATCAGTTGCAATCCATCTTCTGCAGGAAGCAGGTCACAAAGCTGAATTCTGAACTGAGCTGTGCAGAGCTTTCTGGGCCAGGCAGAGAAGGAGCACATTAACACACCCTCATACAATCACTCATAGAGGCATCCCAAGCCAAACGGGCAAGGAAGAGGAGGAGGAGAAGGAGGAGGAGGAGGGAGAATCATCCTACTGAGGGGATGATGCAACCCGAGTGAAATTGTTTGAACGAAACTCCTGCTGCATAAACTGAGACCTGCAGGACGAAGAAACACAGCCCAGCCTGCCTTCTTTCTTTGTTCAAAGTCAGTTTCGATTTTTTGACATCTTTTTCTATTGCTGCAGATGGAAACCTGTAATATTTAATTGCCTGTAATAAGACGCAGCATGGTTCTTTCATGTTCTTGGCATCGTGACTTCCTGGCCAACGATCTGTTCTATTTGTGAATCTGCTTGCCCGACATGGTCAGACAAAGGGCTGGAATACCAACACAAAGGTGTTTAGGGAAACCATAAATTGTTTTTATACCTGCTCTAATTATAATACTCCCCGACCACACGCACAACCTATTTCTAGCAAAAACAGTCATTAGTATGGGGAGATTACAAGTGTTCTTTTAACTGCATTGTCATTTCTATTACTTTCGTAGCATTGATGTGCTCCTTGCCCAAAACTATTTTTTCACTAATAAAAAATATAAAAACTGCAAATATTTTCTTTTTGCTACATTTACTCTAATATTCCACAATGATGTCTAGGCAACAAATTGCAGTCAAAGGTCATCTGAATAGAAAATGTAGCTGTAGCTGTTCAGAGATTTTTTAAAGAACATAAATCCCGAGCAGAAATAAACACAGAAAAAAGGTCAGGGTGAAAGTTCTAGAAATGTTGAAAGAAAACTTACTGTACTGTAGGATTAAATAATCCCAATCTATGACCATCTCACATAGCCTTACTTGAACGGGTTCTTGAATATTGTATGGGGATGGGACAGTGCACCGAGATAGGCAGACTGGGGTGAGTTTCCCCTGCATAAGAAGTCTTCAGCCACCTCAAGAAGGCCTATGCGAGGGTCCTGGAGAGAAGAGCCCGGTTGATTGTTGAACCCCACCTTCAGGAGATTGCCATTAAGCCTGACTTGTTCCCTGTGCATGTTGGACTTCGACAGGGCTGCCCTACGTCATCTGTCCTGTTCATAACCTTTACAGACAAGATTTCTAGATTTTCCAAGGGCAGGAGGGGTTCTCGTTTGAGGACCAGCAGACTTTGCCCCTGCTTTTTGCAGATGACATGATTCTGAGTGCTCTCTCATGCCAAGACCTACAGAATGCACTGGAACAGTTCAAAGCCGAGTATGAAGCGGTCGGGATGAGAATCATTTCTTCTAAGTCCGAGGCCATGCTCTGGACCAGAAAAAGGTGGCTTGCCCCTTTTAGATTGGTGTAGAGGTCCTGTCCCAATGGGGGTTAGAATGGAGCAGGATATTGATAGTCAGATCAGTCAGGCTGCTATAATGCATTTGCTAAACAAGTCTGTTGATAGTGAAGAGAGAGCTGAGTGAAAAGGCAAAGCTCTCGATTTAGCCCATGCCTATGTTCATGAAATCTGGATCATGACTGAAAGAACGAGAACCCAGATACAAGTGCCTGAACTGAGCTTTCTCTGAAGGGTTATTGGGCACTCTCTTAGGCTCGAAGTAGAGTCACTTTTGCTCCACAAAAAGAGGAGTCAGTTGGGGTGGCTTGGACATCTTTTTCCGATGCCCCCTGGACGCATCCCTTGGGAGGTTTTCTAGGCACGTTCAACAGGGAAGAGGCACAGAGGATGAAACAGGACACGCTGAAAGGGACAATATCTCTCTGTTAGCCTGGGAGCACATCAAGGGAAGTCTGGGAGGCTCTGCTGAGACTGCTCCCTTGTGACCCGTTCCTGGATAAAGCGGAGGTTGACGACAGTTACATAGCCCTAATTAATCCATCATCCAGTAACAGAAAATATAAATTTATGCCAAATCTGTTCATCATGGTGATATTTATTGGCTAAATCATAAGATGTATTTAGATGTTTATATTTGTAATCTCAATTTGCTTTTCGTCCTTGAATGGAGCCACAAGTTAGTTGCAAGAGTAAAAATCATGCCAAAGTCGTCCCTATACAGACACATGAAAAAATCCAAAAGAACCCAGTGCTGGATGGTTTTGCACTGTCAGCAAGCATGAATAATGCTCTTTATGCGACTTTGTTTGTAGTTGAGTCATTAATGATAACATGCACACCTCTTACCAACATCACAAAACATACCTCCTCCATTACATTTTTTGACCTCTTGTTATAGAGATGGTAAAATTTTTTGAGTCAAATACAAGGCAATTGTGAAAATATTTTGGTAAGGCAGAAAAAAATTGGACAGAAATTAAACATCTAGAGAAACAACAATCCTAGACATACCTGCAATGAAATTATTTCATTAAACCATATTTGAGTAATTTCACAAAGAGTAATGGGAAAACAATTCAGTCTCTAAACAGACAAAGCTTGTAGAGACAAACCCACAAAAATGTCTCTGTGTTTTCAGAATGTCTCGTCTTCAAGGTATTTAGATCTTTATTTATAACCCATTATCCTTCCACATAATAATTATGCTTTTATTTTTGTTGTACATTTTTATGAAACACTTTTATGTCTGAGGTTATGCGATGACCAAATGTGCAAAGGTTAAAGGCTTATGAATACCTTTCCTTTGTAAAAGTCGAACCATAATGGAGCGACCTTTGATATACGCTGTGATCTACACTTGAAGACCAGTGGCCTAGTATGTTTGTTTATGCCACCTGTCAGGTCAACATAGGCGATTAAGCCCAACTTTAAATGAGATTTCGACAATTGCTTTGACTTTGAGCAACTTTCTGGCTTTCTAACTACTTTAACTGTCTGAGCCTATGGTGAGGGCTGCTCCAAATGTATTTAGCTTGACCAAGGACACATACATTACTTGAATCAAATTACTTCCAGATGAAGCAACTGCAATAAAACAGTCTTGGTGACAGCTGCATTTGCATTTGCTAAGAAATGAAAAAAAAAACTTACAAGGTAAAGGTCTGGCTACGAACGCAAACACTACGCGGAGATGTATCGGTGATAAACAGTAGCTCCACTTATTAAATGTCATCTCCATATCATCACATCTCAATTGCCGCAGTGATTACGACATAAAATCTGGGCTGATGAATGGTTCGAGCAATCATTTCTACACCTACTCCTTTTAAACAGATCCCCACCTCTCATGCTGCATTGCCAGTGAGAGGAGAAAGGGCCGGCTCTTTGTGCTTGCCATGCTGCTAAGCCCTGTTGTGCTTGGTAGCAGCAGCACAACGGTGACCATAATAAATGGCCTCTATTAGCATGGCTTGGTCACAAAGGGGAAAGAAATAAAATCATTGAGAGGATGTAGGCCCACGCTGGTGTCCCGGTGCCCGCTATCAAGCTCAGCTGACCCCTGTTCCCTGGCCTCCCTCCTCCCTTTCTCCCATTCCAGCAAACACAACCCCAAAGACTAGATTACTAGTGATACATAGAGTCATTATGGGAAGGGTTATGGGCATAGTATCACTTGCATGGCTGACAATAGCCATAATAGGGGTCTATTTTTTGAGCGGTAACATTATACTAGTAAGGTACAGTAGTTCTTGGTATGGGATTTTCTTTGTATGATAAGCTTGTGAAGAAAAAAGCTGCATTTATACAGCAATATAAAGACAAGCTCACTTGTTAACTCTGGGAGAAAAAACTTTCTCTGAAGTTCCATGTAGCTAAAACTTTGGTATATCTTGATTCCAGTACCTGACCTGCCCACTGAAAAGCTAAAGTTAAATGAACTTGTCATATATATGATACTCCATTATAAAAAACAAAACAAGTAAACCGTTTATATGAGTAAAAAACCTATGATAAAGATATGAGGAAAATTGAGCTGATCGTCTCCAGTCTCCGACAGGAGCAGATGCACAAAACACAATGCACTGTAACAGGCATCACATCAGGTGTCAAATAGAGTTAATGAAAAGGAGGAAAAAAGGGAAGAGTGGATCGTCCTACACTGGTGGGCAGTGCAGACTTCATTCCAACGGAGCATGTTATACCTTTACGGGTCACAGTGCCCTCAGATCTAAAGTCTTTGCTCCATAACAGGGTTAGAAAAAAAATGGCAAATTATCTAAATTGGCTTAGAGAAACAGCAGGAGGAGCAGCTGAAAAAAAAGGCTGAATTCCTTGCTCCCAATCAATATGTTTGAACATAGAATTGGCAAGGGTTGACTAATGTTTTTTTTTTTTTCTAATGCAAAGGAGAAGATAATGAAAAAAGGACTTTCTAGGTAAAATAGTTTTAATAATGCCTCTTCTCGTTTACACTAAGCCTCTTTTGTTACCTGGTATATTTTATTCAGCAAAAGGCTTTAACACTGCCATATGACTGAAGCACACACAGTGAGTCACTTTGCCTGTAATGTGCGGGTCGTGCTGTCTTTTACTGCTAATTTGGAAAACTTCCATGGGAACCTCAGGAAGGTGTAGGGAGGCAGTGAAGGAAACATGGCCTTCAAACAGCTTGCAGTCAGCCAGCGAGGTGGCAAGCTAAAGGAGTATAGTGCCTCCAGCTAGTTAAAATATGAGCACAGCGGGGGCTCACTAATGAAAGCAGGAGCCCATGTCTGCGAAGCAGGGCTGTATATCGCGTCGAAAAGACAGTTCTTAGAATCAGTTGGCAAGCAGTACCAATAGTTCTGGGGCCGCTGGTGATTAACCATCCAAGAGGGAGTCACTGCTACAGCTGGACTATTAATAACAGATAGCGTCGTTTCTGCACACACACCTTCTCCCACCTCTTTGGTTTCTTTCCATGCCTGCAAACAATCTCCACCCTCTGAAATTGTTTATATATCATTATCAATTCCTAACCCAGTTTATATCAGAAAGAAAAAGCTCTTGAAGGTCTTAACTAGCTACGTTTACATGCGCAAAATTTCCCCGATCCGATCCAGTCTTTGGTTGATCGGAAATTCAAAATCTCCGTTTACATGGACACTAAATGAAATGATCCGATCATGACGTGTGTATACATGTACCAAGCGTTGGATCAGATTAAACCTTCTAAGCATGCGCAGAACTTCCTGCCAAACTTGGCAGTTCTGTCTGCGTCTGGTTTTTGGGAGGCCTGACAAACGATGCGCTCGGAGCGAGCAGAAAGAAAAACGAAGAGAGGAGGAAAAAAGCGCTTGGCAGCGAAATGTCCGAGAGAAAATGTAGAGAATGAGCGATTGAACCGGCGTGAGAGAGCGAGTGGGCTGTGGAGAGAGAAAAGAGGAAGAGGAGGAGGATAAATTCCTGCTTCCTGCAGCTTTAAAAGAACTTGAATGTATAAGTCGGCGTTCCTAGACTCCCCCCGCCATGTTGTTCACAACAAGAGCGAGAGCGACCGGTGGTTTCCTGGCGGAAAAACGTCACGCTGACGTCGCACACATGCGCAGTGAAGATTATTTTACTCTTAAGATCCGAATGGGTGTTTACATGGACGCCTATCAGAATGGCGATCGGCAAAAACTACCTCTCTCTTTCGGAATTAAATTTATTTCCGATCGGACCGAATCGGATTAGAATCTTCAGGCTGACATGTTTACATGAAACATTTTTGATCTGATCAGGCCTTCAATCCGATTATTTGTGTCCATGTAAACGTAGCTAATGTTGCGCTGATAAAATAAGCTAAGACAGCTCAGTTATTAAACAGTGTAACACCTGGCATACATTTTCTTAGAGTAGATTTTGGCCGATATTTGTGTTGACATCATATAAGTATATAACAACACACATTTCTAAAATAGAGATGGACTTTAAAATCTGTTCTAGCTATTCTTTGACCTGTAACGATTAACAATGAAAATTAATAATGACTGGCTAAAAAGCTAAACTTCCCTTTTAGCTTTAAATCAAGCTTTGTGGATTTGCTAAACTAACTTAAGATGAATGCAAACCTATTTCTTTATTCTAAAAAATCATAGCATCTAAACCTTTTTCCTGATGAAGAAGCTTAGCTAAACTGAGCTGTAAGATGACAACAACAATCTTGCAGCTATGATTCTCAGCTTGCTAGCACATTTCCTTTAGCAAAAGAGCTGTTGCTAAATGTCAAAGCTGTATGAAAACTTTTGATTAATCTATTAATCTTCCAACATGACAAACACAGCTAAGCTATGCTTAGCGCTCAGCAGTAATTTTATTAGGTTGAGGTTTATTTACACCTGTCAAACTGATCATTTACACAAATTTCTAATCAGCCAATCCGATGGCAGCAACTAAATGCATTTAAGCCTGTAGACATTGCCAAGGTGATTGGCGGAAGTTAAACTGAGCATCAGAATGGAGAAGAAGGGTGATTTAAGTCACTTTGAATGAGACATGGTTGTTGGTGCTGGTCGCAGTATTTCAGAAACTGCTGATCTATTAGGATTTTCCCGCACAACCATTTCTAGGGCTTACAGAAAATGGTCAGAAAAAGAGAAAATATTCATAAAACAGCATTTCTGTGGATGCAAATGCCTTCTAGATGTCACAGGTCAGAATAGGTAGAGCTGATAGAAAGGCATCAGTAAATCAAATAAGCACTCGTTACAAACGAGTAATCTCAGAATATACATGACAAACCTTGAGGTGGATGGGCTACAGCAGCAGAAGAACTCACCGGGTGCCACTCCTGTCAGCTAAGAACAAGAAACTGAGGCTATAATTATAAACAGGCTAATCGAAATTGGACAATAGAAGATTGGGAATTCATTGCCTGGTGTGATGAGTCTCGGTTTTTGCTGTGACTGTGTCTCTGGCTGGTGGTGGTAGTGTAATTGTGTGGGGGATACTTTCCTGGCACGTCTTGGGCTCCATAGTACCAAATGAGGATCATATCAACACCACAGCCTATCTGAGTATTGTTGCTGACCATATCCATCCCTTTATAATCAGAGAGTAACCAGCAGAATAATCTGCCATGACATAAAGAGTCATAAAATCATCTCAGACTGTTTACTTGAACATGACACTGATTCATTGTGCTCACACTGCCTCAACAGTCACAAGATCTCAATGCAATAGAGCAACTTTGAGATGTGATGGTAGAGGAGATTCACATCATGAATGTGCAGCCCGACAAATCTGCCAGATCTGTGTGATACTATGATGCCAATATGGACCAAACTCTCCAAAGAATATTTCCAATATTTTATGAATCAACGCCATAATGGATTATGGCAGTTCTGAAAACAAAAGGGGGTCAAACCCAGTACTAGCAAGGTGTACCTTGCAAAGTGGCTGATGAGCAATGGCTACTGCAGAGCTGTGTAGGTTAACGTTCAAGTTTAACTGTAGTCCTAATTATCTTATCCACAAGTCTGATGGCAATTATAGACTTTTACTAAACTGACATATTCATTTATATCATTGAGCCTCAACACTTTCTGATCTGAGCACGGTAAATCCTTTATCTAAATTCTGATTTAAAAGATTTGTTAGGATTTATTTTTTTACAAAATAGAATTAGAACTTAAAAGCTAACCCTGCAATTATACATTGGCATGTTAGATTAGATATAAACACATTTAATGGCTAGAAATGTAGCACCTTCCAAAATACATTTTTTTGCAGTGTGGCAGCTCATTGTTCGTGCTCCGTACTCCTCTGGGAGATGTTCCGCAGGTACAGCAGATCAATTAGTGACCTCTCATTAGATGGCCATTTGCAGAGAATAACCCTTCCCTTGAGAGAGAAAAATAAAAAAAAAGAGAGTTAAAGCACCATCATTATTTTTAGAAGATGGTGCTTTATTAGTCGTTAAAAAAAGGCCACGTTACTTAAACTTGTTTTATCCTGTCAGCTATGGTTATAAGACTAAAGTAAAATATCTTATATGATTTAAACTTGATAAGTGAGATAAGGGAACATGCAGTGAGATATACGTGGATCTGCTCTTTCTTTTTTCAGGGAAAACTAAATAATATTGTTTTTCGAGAAAAGCTGCTTTAACAATCAAAATTGTGCTTTTACACAGAAGCAGCATTGTTTTTCTTTTGTAACATTTCGTCATAAATGTACCTTTAATAACCATTTTTGTTATTTCATATGAATTCTGTAAACTATTACTTAATCCTGCTCTTGGTCATTTTTAAATCCTTGGGCACTTTATACTACAAAGCATGTTACTTCACAGGTTCTGGTGAATATGACATAGTCATTTCAGCTAGGCCTGAAACTATTAATCAGATTAATCGTGATTAATTGATTATTGAAATAATCGTCAACTAATTTAGTAATCGATTAATCATGAATTGTAGTATAGAGACTCTAAAACATGCCTTTAGCTGGTAGAGCAACCCACTAAGAACAGTAATTCTATCAAAACTGTGGAAAAAAATATATAAACATTTTGCGTTTAAGATAAAAAACATTTTTGTCTGTCAATCCAGAACTATCAAGAACTCCTTAATTGGAAAAGTTTTAGTTTCACCTGTTTTAATTTTGTAAAAGGTCTTCTTTAAAGAACCTTTGATTGTCTGATTATTTATCGATTAATAAAATAAAAAAGATCGACAGATAAATCAATTAGCGAAATACTCGTTAGTTGAAACCCTAGTTTCAACGGATCGCTTTGGATATTTTCAAATAGTTAAAAAAAAAAAACTTAACCTTAAGAGTCAGAAGAAAATAAATGAGAGAAGAAAAGCTATGAGCATGGATAGTAGAGCTAGTATGTTCATCATTATTCTTATTCTAAAAATAATTATCACTGATATAACTACTGTATGCATCTGTTTTTAGATTTAGGGGTAACTGTTGAAATAAATGTCAATATTTACTACCACAAACTGAGTAAGAGTAAATAACCTTCTTTTACTGGAAAAAAAGGAAATAATTCCATTGTTCCATTGTAAAACTTTTCTTTAATAGATGAAAAGTCAGAAGATGGAAAAGTCTGGAGATTTCAGTGTGTTTGAACACTTTAAAAAGCTTAAAACGTTTAAGATACAACCTAGGCGTGGTTCATTATGATGTTCGTTTTTCTTTTCAACTGTAAGTAAAAATACCACATTCTTACATTCACACTATCTATGCAAAAGTGTATAACATCATCAAACAGCAACATGTAATTATATATATATTGATTAAATACAGCACTGATATCAATGCAGTGGGATTTTATTGTTGTATGATTGTTCCTTTAAAGACTAAGGCAAAAAAATACTAATAATTGAAATACTAAAAATATTAATTTAGCTTGATATAGAGTAAGATAAGTCTAAAAACCTAATATTAACTGGTCCATCAGTCAGGCTATCTGCTCAGGTAGCAAGACTACAATAACAGTTATACAGGTGTACAGTATCATAATTTGCCAAGTACAAATTGAAAGCAGTTAAACTACTGAGATTAGGGATGAATGCCGGGTATGGTAGGTGTCATATCATCTACCTGGTAAGAAACACTATCGTTTTTAGAATGTTAGCTTTTGCTTAATATAAATAACGAATCTATAGAGTAAATATTTATAGCAAAAATGTTGGAATAATATTTTTCTTCTACTTTCATCCCAATGAAAACACAAAATGTAATAAATATTGTGGTCCATCCCTCTCATCCATAGGTGGCTCCTTTACCTTACACAAAAAAATGTCTTTCTATTAAAGATGAGAAAAACGTAGTAGCCCTCTCTGCAGCTGACATGCAGTGTGTAGCAACAGATGGGAGAGGGGCAAAGCTGCATATGCTTCACACAACTCAGGAGACCAGAAGTGAAGAGAATAGGTCTCTGTACTTGTTCTGGCATCACATTTAAAAAGACTTCAAACAGTGCCAGATTTTTACTGTTTTCAGATGTAAGTTAAAATACGGTTCTGAGTTTCCGATAATGATTGAGAAGCGGAATTACTTAGAAAAGTACAATAAACTCAACAGTTTACAAGAGGAAAGCAAATGTGGCTTGGTTGTTCATATGAGCCCAATAGGAAAGGCGCTCAAGGTGCGATCAAAAAAAGGGGTTTCCACTCAAAGCTTGTTAGATATTAACTTTAATTAGTGAAAACATTAGAATATTATTGTTAAGCATAAGCTCTAAAAACACAGCATTTTCTCCTTACATTTTAATATATTGATCTTTTAATTTTCTTTAAAAAAAATCTTAAAAAAAAACACATATGGTATTTATAAATGGAAGAAAACACTATGTTTAGTTCGTAGAATGAACCAAAAATATTCTCATTAGTCTATAGAATTTTTTATTTTATTTCAGTAGACACAGCTGTATAGTCATAGGGCCTTTCATAGTGCTGTTGCACGTTCGTACGCACGTGCACTATCCCCTGCCCCCCATTCACGCGCACTCTCTCACACACCGATAGTGTAACAGGCAGCTGAGCTGTTCTGCTAATCACACAACCCACGCTCCCTCTTTAACGTATGCTTTCGTGACTCCCTTTTGGGCCACTCACGTGATGGTTCTGCACATTAAGGTGACTTTGAAACATCGACGTCAGGTCTTAAGAAGATCTGTCATCAATTTCCAAAATGCAAAAAAAAAATAAAAATAAATCAATAATCCAATAAAATAAATAACAAAAACAAAAGCAAGAAAGTCATTTAGAGGTCTCAAAAATTGCCACCATTTGCGCACTATTAGTCTCCCATCCGTGCGTCATGTGTGCCAAATTCCTACCCTTCGCTCGCTGGAGCCTTGAGATGAGCGGAGGAAGTTAGACCCACCTTTGTGCATGCCCGTGAAGCGGTCCTTCAACACAGTGAGCTCATAGATCTTGCCGAACTCCTCGAAGAGGGGCCGGAGGTCCTTCTCGTCCAGGTTGCGCGGGATCTGGCCGATGAAGAGTTTGATGGCATCGTGGTCCTTCATGGGTATGGTGGCTGGGCATCCCGCTGAGCTGTGGCTTAATCCGTTCACGAGCCCGTTCGTGTTGGCAGACACGACACCGACGCCGACACCGTGCACCGCGCCGTCCACCTGCCCGTTGGTTAAAGTTGCCATCTTCTGACCTGCCGCGGGGAGAGTTGGGGATGTATGCAGGACAACGGCGGCAGACGGCGACGGGCGGAGAGTCGTTTTTGAAGAAGAGGGAAAATAAAAAAATAAAAAGAAAGGAGAAAATTTGGGTTCCAAGACCAAGCCGTGCCAGAGAGGGTCCTCTCTCGTCCTATCAAAGCCAGTATTTACAATGATTGGAAAACACATGTAGCGTGCAGCGAAGACTCATATCAAAAAAAGCGTGCAGTGCCCAGTTGGTCCCGATAGAGGCTTTGATTCCTTATATTTATGTCCTACCCAATAACTCGTTCATTGATTTCATAAAAGAGAGAAAGAAGGAGAGGAAAGGAGAAGGGTAGGGAGGGAGACAGAGAGAGAGAGAAAGAGAGAGAGAGCAACAACGTTCACTGTCTATTTACACCCACGTTCCTCCGTCCCAGCTTCTTGGCACCCTTTTATTTTTTTTTATTTTTTTGCTTTGAGGACTTGGTATGGGTGTCTTCTCGGTTTAAACGGACAGGAGGGGCAATGTTTGCCAGAGCAGCGGGGAGTTTCGAGTGAAAGGGGAGCGCTTTCGCCTCACTATTTATAAACTGAACCATTTTCTCTCCCCCTGTTTCTTACGTGCGGAGCCATTGGTACATTCCATCGAGGGAAGAGGGTCTATAAATAGAGAAATATAGAGAATACGGTCCTTTGTGCTCCAACTCAGAGCAAATAACGGCTCATCCACCAACTTCATGTCAAATAGGACGATTAAGAAGTGTATCTCTAAAAGAAATGAAAATATTTTGCACGTCTGCATCAATTTACATATAATAGAACTATTGAACATGTAGACATTGCTTGAAACCCGCTTTTCATTTTGAGTTCACATAAGATTAACTCTCTTTCTTCGCTCATTCTACCAGTGAGGGGAGCAGCAGAGAGCCGCTGCCTTTCCGCTTTCTCTATGGAATGCTGGACAGCTGGACAGCTCCGTGGTGCTGAAATGCATCCTTGCCAACTGAAGCGAACACGTTCGTTCTTTTAAAGAAGAAATGTCTTACCGTTTCAAAAGCTTGGTTTTAGTCTAGCTGGAATACGGGCTGCTATTGTTCTCCTCACCGATTATATGACGAATTATTAGCATCAACATCTAGAGTCATGTGGATTATAGACAACTTGATTATTTTTCCGAGAGAGGAAGTATGTGAGCACCGCCGAGTGGCGTACAGAGGGGGCACATGAAGGAATCCTAGAAGACCAAATGGAAAACATGATAGAACTTTTAATACAGTGATGATGATATGGGACAGAGTCAGATACATAAGGATATGTATAAATTATTCCTCAAAAAGTTTTCCCTATTACGGAAATGTAAAAGCTCTGTGATCGCCACTATTTAGCCTACAGGAAACTAATTGCTAAGTGAAATAAAATTGTGTTGTTTTTTTCTACCACAACATGCCTACCTCCACAGTACAGCTAAGGTCTGCCTCGAACAAACATCAAGGGATTGAGACTTGAGTAGGGGGAAAGGTAATGCAATTTCAATTTGAGTACACAAATGTAAGAAGCTTGAGATATAAACAAGCAGTCAAGGTTCTTTCATGAAGGACGTCCAAAGTAAATCCCTTATTTTGCCACCCCACAGATAGCTAAATACAATTCCCCGCTCTCTAAACAAGGACCCCTCAAAAATCAGAACGTAGCTAGATAGATGATAGATAGATAGATAGATAGATAGATAGATAGATAGATAGATAGATAGATAGATAGATAGATAGATAGATAGATAGATAAAGAGACTTATAGTGTTATTAACTTAGTTTAAAATTAATGCCAGATAAACAGCACATCTGTAGTTTCTTACAGCACTCACAGTTTATGTCTATTTACAACAACTGAAAATACAAATAAGCAACAGAAAGACTATTTGGTGCACAATAGGCAAAAGCTTTTTTTTTTGTTTTTGTTTTTATGGTTCAGTTGAGCCACTCGATGCAAAAAAAAAAAAGCCAGTTTCCACATAGAACATGGACAGCCAAGCTTACCAAGCATAGCTTGAGATCAGATATCCCCTGTGTTGTAGTTTGACTTAGTAATGGAAACATCTTTTGGTTTAAATGCTAGTGGATCTTATTTATTTCCCAAGGCTGTCAGTTCGTTGTCTTTAACACAACTCACAAAGGTGGCAGGATAGACCTTTTTGTGAAAATGCATAAAACTTATTCCTTTTTTTTATGCCTAATTTGCTGAAGTTTTAAAGTAGGCTCTTAAAAAGGAAAACCTGCAAAGGTACAGTAGTAATAACACAACGTATTATATAAATAAAGTTCTATTTGATTTTGATTCAAACACTTTCTCTGAAGTTAGACCTTCAGTTTAAAAAGCAAAGCTCAAAACATATTAAAGAGCACTTTAAAAATACATCAGATCTCAATAAAAAGAAGTCATGCTGGATAGCCATTCTGATATGGAATGGGTGGTGTCATGTGTGAGGAACAATGGGGTGCCAGATCAGTTGATGACAATAACATTTACCAACCCGCAGAGGGCTTAATCCAGAGTCACAGGCAAAGTGAAATGTGCCAGTAGTTCATATGATGCCACATGCTTGTATGGATGCTTAAACTCATCAGGGTATACTACTTATGAGATGATCATCTGCATCCTGGGGTATCTTCTTCCAGATCCCAGTTGGGGAAATCATTGAGCCCCTGGACAGTCAGAATTCTAGCCTGGTAGTGTTTGATGGATACCACCATCTGATGTTACAGAAATGTTATATAGGATTAAAATAATGGAGGAAGGTCAGTGGTATGAATTCCTCCTTCTTTGTGGGTTTTAGGGACCAGGAGGAAATCAGAACCTCCTCCGCCAGTGAAAGGTCTAACAACGTGTCTGAGCATTTTCTTCCCAACACCTAATGGCAGTGAAATCTATGGGGAAAAGCTATAGTAGTGGCATAAAAAATGGAAAATGTTTGGCCTCCAACTACAAAACAATTTTTGGGGACATCTTATCGTTGCTACTTGCACGTTTTTTAATACCATATACACAAAACAGCTGATTCTGATTAACAACCAACTCTACTACCAAATGAAAAAATCAATAACTTTACCATACCTGAAATTATGATCTGATTAAAAAGCCTTCCAATGATTCTTTGAGAAGTGCAGTAGGATTTAGTATACACTTTATTTAATGCAGAACATAGAAATGCATTTTGGAGAGTATTACATGAGAAAAAAACACTTTTCCTTTTGGAAATATAACCTTTAACTGTGGGTAATTTAAGATGTAGCAGAAGTTTTAGGTTAGCAAATGCTTGCTAGGCCTTTCAAGTAGAATTCAATTGTAAATAATAGTTTTGTTAAACTTGATTGATCATTGATTAAAAAAGAACATTTAAGCTTAATATTGTGTCATGAATTAATACATCAGCTAAAAATGAGCACATTATCTTTATTGTGCCTATGGTTAAGAATGTTTATTTAGTTTAGCTATTTAGGCTAGTGTCCAGCTTCACCTATCTTACCAACAGCACTGATATTATATCCACTGCTTTAAAACAGAATTAAAGTTTTTATTAAACGTTTTTTACATAACGCTTTATATATTATTTTTTTTTTTTTACTTAATCACTAACCTATTATTTCTGTTTCTTTCTAACTTGTCAGAGAAACCAGCTGATGTTTAATGAAGGACACAGAAATAGCATCTGTTAGTGATTTAGCAAAGGAGGACCCAGCAGAGACATCTTCATCCATATCCAATGTATTTTAATTTACATGTTAAACTATTTATCTACATAACTTGCAGGTTTTAAATAAGGTTAAATTATTCTAGATTGAGCGTTTTAAACCATGCATAAACTAGGGATAGAGCAGCTACTTTGAGCAGTGTAATTTGATAAAACATAACAAAATTTACTGGATGTATTTGAAATGAACACAAAGCAAAAATGAGTCCAAATGGAATTTGACTAAGTTAGAAGGAAATATACAAATAATAATAATAATAATAATAATAATAAAACAGGTTTGAACCCAATTCAATTAAATGTATTTGAACCATTATAACTATATAATCTCTATGCCAAATATGACATTTTCTTAGAAATTTTCTGGTTAACATCTAGCAGTTTGTTTTATTAGTGGAACAGCCATCATACCAAATAAGCCAGTTGTGGCTCCGTTAAATAAATGGAATCCTTGGAAAAATATAGCTTTCTTTCAGAGATACAGTATAGGGTTCCCCACGTCCCTTCCCCCCACATGCAACTGACACATTAGGCAGCCATTAGGTTTCAAAAGGCTGACAGGCTCCACAGCGCCCCCCCCCCCCTTTCTGCTCTTCTGTCAGCTAAATGGCCCGGTAACATCATCCCATTCTGATGCCATGACCGAGCCAGAACGGTTACTACCGTAGCTGGAGTAGGGAGACTGTACAGAACTTGGCTTCTCTTTTGGCATGACACCATGCTCTGCTGTGTTCTCTTAGCTTTCCCTGGAGCCCAGACTGCATTCAGCACAGCAGTCCTGCTTTTGCTCATGCCTGACTTACCTCCAGCGATATTTTTTAATAAAAAAGAAAAATGGGAGGCCACAAATCATTGTAATTATGTACAGTGGGCACTGCCATGATGGTGATGTACAGTAAGGTATGTTCTCCACAATAGCTCCCTTAACATCTGGCTCATGAGACGACCGACATACATGGTTGTGCAATGGCTTCAATCAGGTGAGCACTTTAGAGAGGTATTAATACCTTATTAAAATTAACGAGCAAGATAAGTAAAAGAGGGCTCACCAAACTTTGATAATCTCAGTCTGTTCAGGTGTATCTCAGTCTGTGGATCTGAATTATTGGCACCTTAATAAGCAGGGACAAAACATAATACTCTTAATCCTGGCAAGCACTGTTTGCTGTATTGGTTATTTCTTTTTTAGCTAGCTAGTTCTGTTTTTTTATTTTTTGTGTGTATTCATCTGACACTGGATTTAACAGCAGGAGAAACCTGATAGGGATAAATCTACTTTAAAACAGTGGTGACAGCCATTTGTCTCTGTCCATGGGTCTAATTCAAATAAACAATTATAATTTCTCTGTAGGTTTTATAAACAAGGTGTAGATGATCCTGTATGGACTCCTTCTCCAATGATTCCTCTGAGCTCATCAAAAAGAGGTCTCTTCATTCCCCTCCCCAGTCCCTTCAAATGAACCTTTGCAATCAAACAGCAGGGGATGCCTATTTTCCTCTGGAATATTGCCTGGTTGCTCGTCATGGCTTCAATTTTCAGTTTCAGCACTGTAAACGGTCGCAGTAAGGCAAATAAATGAAAAGGGAAATGAAATTCTGGGTAGCCAAGTTATACAAATAGATTGATAATCTGCACAGGCCACCCTAAAGTGCTCAGGCATTTTCAATATTACCTATTCTGCATAGTAATGTCTTTTCTCACCTCTCCTTCATGTGGGACGAAGTTCTAAATCTCCTTTAGCCTTGGGATATCCAGGCTGTATATCACCTTCCAGTAATTTAGGATGGAGAGAGCACAACGGGGTAAGGAAATGGCAGGCTGATGACTAAATGCTAAGAAAGTTAAGAGGAACAAGAAGGGCAGAGGGGTTCTAGTTAAGTTCAGTTTTTTGGCTTTGTTTTCTTTGGGGGAACATAGAAGTGCCAAGAATAGTTATTTATTCAGTTTTTTAAGACTGACACATACTATAGTGTGAAAAATAAAGGAAGTTAAATGTAAAGATCCACTTTAATTCTGTATGTGCTCCATTTGCAATGGCTTCGGAGGTATTTTTACTTCTTAGATATGATATATCATAAATTATTGGGTGTCAAGTAACGAACTACAAATACTTAGTTACAAATAGTTACAAATACTTAGTAGAAATTAGTAATTATTTTTACACAACTTTTTTCCTCTACTCCTTACAATTTTCTGCAATTATATCTACTTCCTACTCCTTACATTTAAAAAATAGAGTTGCTATTTTTGTTTTGTTTGGAATGGCCACTTGGTAATTTAAAAAACATAAAACCCATCAAACATTGTTCCATCCAGACAATTAATTTCTTTGTGGTTGGATTCAGCACTGCACTAACTTGTTGTTCGCTCCATACCAAAATAGTTTTTCAAGATGATTAAAAGTAAAAATTGACACTGTTGCCATTAGTTATAAAACTAAGAATATTAAATAGAAGGAAGTTATCATCCAGAATTGTAGAATTGATTTTTTTTTTTTGTAATAGGCTAGTGCAGTAACCAGTATAAGGTTTAAAGCATCTGTCCTTAACATTTTTTCCAGCATTACTTTTATTTTCATACTTTAAGTGGTTTTAAAAACGATACTTTTACACTTTACTTGATTAAAAAGCTTAAGTTGATACTCTAAATTCTACAAAAGTATCATGATCATGACACTGATGGCTGGATTTGGCTCTTTATCTCCCATCTGCTTAGCTCCACCCAGTGGACTCCTCATCGTCACTCAGCAGATCAGATTCACCTGTTCTCGCTTACTAATTAAGCCACCTGTTTCTAAACATAGGGGCAAGATTATTCAAGCCGAGTGTGAGAGTTTTTGATGACCTGATCTTAACTACTTTTTGGTTTTGGTTGCCCCTGTTCTGTTGTGTTGCCTGATTTGTTTTCGGACCGTTACCTGGATAACCCCAGCTAACGACCTTGGACCTGTCTTGGGACCCCAGCTTGGATATCCCTTCGGTAGTGATGGTGAGATAAAGCCTCATCAGGTATTGAACCATTTGACCAAATTGCTTCAACGATCCCCACTGTTCATGAACCTTCATGGGAACATGTCACCACCTACTGGTGGAGTGCATAACTACAGTTATTAATGTAATCTGTGATTTTCTGCAGTTGTTATTGGTGTGTATAATCAAATCTTTATCATTTAAGGTACACTGTTTTTCTGCCATTTTAGTGAAATAAGCTCAAGAAAATAGTGAATGTGTTTGTGCAATTTGGGCAATGATGAGCAAAATGAAAGGTGTACAGTAAATCATTTTTATTCAAACATAATGGTTTTTTCACAGTTTTTGGTTTTAATTGGGTTGGAAGTTATGTGTTTAACCAATCTTTTTGTTAAACCAACCAATCTAACTTTGGCAGTGTTTTTACCCAATCTATATTTGCACCAGGGCAAACCAATTAAAATTAGTAACATTAGGCAAAAAACTTGTGTTTTATCAAAACATCTGATGTGGAACCTACAACCTCAAGAGTGGAAGTCCATATCTTGCATCTGACGCTACTAGTAAGGTGACAGGTCATTGGTAAGCAGTACTTCTAGAACCAATGTTACAACTGTAACCAGTGGTTTGCACAGATTTTGATCATTACATTGTTTAATCTAACCAAACTAGTTTTAACCGACTAGATTGATTGTTTTTCTAACCAATCTATTCTTAGAACATATCCAAGCTCTATCCAACTGACAGCAACTCTCCGACAAACCCCAACATCAGCCAATGCCTGCCGAAATCCCGAGCGAGATGAACCACTTCCCAAAGCGGTCACGTGATATGGCGGTGTAGCAAGGCTTCAGACTTTAACTATTTTGGCTCCTCGCCAAAATGAAGCAAGCCTTGATACGCATCTTTCGGAAACGCATCCCTCCACGAGTCGACACACGTCTCGAAGACTCATCTCATACATCACTACCCTTCGGCGCCTCTCAGGACTTCTGATCTTCTGGCTTGGAAAGCTGTTCCTGCTTTGGCTCGGATTATCCCTCTGGATTCTTCTGCTCCTCTGAGTGCTGTGGCTTCTCTTCATCATTTCTCTGCTTCTCTCCTGGAACTCTTGAAGCCTCTCCGCTGCAAGCTATGGAGAAACAACCCCTCCGGAATTCACTCCGTCTTCTTGGCTCAGACTGAACTTTTCGGGGTTAGTGACTCACACGCTCATCAGCGTTTCCCGTCTGCCTGAATTCTGGGTCCTATGTACTAAGCTTCTGATAAAAAGTGTTTTTAAACACTACGATTTATACTTCTACTTGAATATTAAACATTAATACTTTTGACACCTCTGCATACCTTAAATCTCAAAGCAACTTAGACTATCAGTAATCAAATATTTTTCCACATTTTTACTTGACTCTCATTGGACAAAGGTAACAGAAGATTATGGTTTGATCTAAAGCTCTTTATTATATTTCTGGTGTTATATCTAAAGATGCTGTGGAGTTGGAAAGTGAATGTCCAACTCTTTTACAGCTATTTTTACTGTACATACCCTTCTTATGTGATGATGAAATGAATATGCTCTCACTTTGGATATTGTTTTATAAATTACCCTAATTCTTCATTTCATTATCCTTAACCTGTCCGCCCTTTTCCTTGATCTTCATGTTGTGGTTTGTTTTTTAAATGCTGTTACTCTATGAGCTATTACTCTATTTAAAACACTCAGTAAGTTCTGCAGAATCCCTACACTATACATACTGATACCACCACAATTCCTCTCCACGGGTAAGGTTGGTTTGAGATGACTTTTGAAAGCATCTGGATGCATTTAATCTTATTTAAGGATATCAGAATAAAATGGATTGTAAACTATTTGAAAACATCTGTAAATGGAATATGAAAACATTATTACATTTCAATTCTACTTTATGTCTTTCTGTCAATCAGCAAAATGTAAAAAAGACAAAAACATGAAGTGAGTTACTTTTTAAGTCATTGTTTACGATGCACACAGAGCACTGAATATGAGTAACAAAATAAACAGGCAGACATACAGAGAGATTTTTTAGATGATTTAATTTATTTTCATTAATCAGGGTTTGTGGAAAATGAAAATTCCAACAAGAGAGACACATACCAGATACTGGGAGAGGAGGAGGTGTAATTATTCTTAAGGAGAAAAGAAACCCTTGAAATGCACAACACTGCAGTGACAACACTGCTTTGACCTGAAACTCTCAAGATCTGTGACTTGGAGAGTATCTTTAGAACCCCATCCTTTGGTGAAATGAGCTGTGTCTTTCTCTTTGCCCCAGCAGTTACACCTGGACTGCATGGGAAGCAGATTAGCGCTGTGACATTTGACATGGGTAGCCATCTCTTCTTGGGCTGAATGCCGACTGCAGTACAAATCAGACATGCTGACAGTTTCTTTTCCTAACTGACTGGTTGCCCTGAAAACCTAAACCACTTGACATCAGCCGCTTTATGACAACATTGTGAATATGCTAAATTATGTTGCCCAATAAAAGAAGAGAAAGAAAAAAAAAAACAAACAAACAGATTAGGCAACATTTTACACAGAGAAGTCTGATGCAAAATTAACCAGGATCCTTGTTGTGGCAGGCATCATGAATCATCTGGTCAGTCACTCGAGGGAGAAAATGACTTCAGAGCGTGGCTGTAGACTGAATCGCGCAGGAACAAAATCCTATTTCCACTACAGCAGATCAATTCCATGGAGGTCATGATGTGGGATGATCTTTGACCTCTGGCTTTGTTGCTGCAGACTGATGATACTCTAAGGACTTGACCTGAATGAAAGGGTGATGTAACACCTCTGCTCCTCACAGGCAGCCATTTTGGAGCAATAGCTTTCTGACTACACGGTTGCATTAATTGCTGTGGGGCAAAAGGCAGAACTGACAGAGGAGTGTGATAACATGGTGTTTTCTGATGTACCAAGGGGCTATAAAAAGATCCTCATGCAGCAGAACATTTGAGGTTATTTTATGCTTCTTGCACAAGAGTACCATAACCTTATTGCACTGAAATGTCAGAACAAAATATGAATCTTTAAAAACCCTACCCTAACACACAGAGAAAGAAGTCAAATTACAAATTTTACTTAAGCCATGTAGAGGACACAACAAAAACATTTAGTGAGATAAAACTAAATTTAAACTTTTTCAGTAAAAAAAAATGATATGCAACATAAAAATCAGCCTGAAAATACCTTGCCACAATGAAACATGGGGATGGTAACGTCACTCTGTAAGGATGTTTTGCTTTGCTATCACACATAAAATATAAATTTCTTTAAGAACTGTTTTATATATTGAACTGTTTCAATTCTAGAATTTTTCAAATATTTTCCGTACATTCTGTCAAAAAGTTAAATATCGTTCTAATAAGAATAGGAGTGCAACTCTGTGAAGCTTGCAAAGATTTAGCACAAGACAGCTCAGTTATAAAAGCAGCAAAAAGTTTTTCTGTAAAGCATCAGCACAGGGAGACTGACTCCAAACATAGACTAAACTGTAAAATATTTCCAGCAAAGCTGAGTCTTTGGCACAGAGAAGAGTTAGCGACTACAACTTATTATTGTGACATTTGACTTAACAACAAAGAGCTAAAATGCTTTTTAGTCTCAGTGTCAGAAAGCGGACCCTAGAACCCAGAATTCAGGCAGACAGACTGATGTGATTTATAATAGATTTTTATTGACCCCTGTACAAATCTGCAACTCAGCAGCTAGAACAAAAAGACCGGAATCTCTGTAGAGAGGAAAACACAGGTTAATGACCATGAAATTCTGAATGAGGGGGATTAAGAGCGTGTGAGTCACTTACATGGTTATAAAGTTTAGTCCGAGCCCAGAGGAAGGAGTGGAATCCAGCCTGATGTTTTTCCACAGCACGTGGCAGACAAAGGAGAGCGATTCCAGAACGAGAAGCAAAAGCTTTTGTCGATGATGCAAACAGAAGTCCGGGACAGAAGATCAGAGATCCAAAGAGGTACCATAGACAGAACCTAGCAGGAGTCCGGAGACAGGTCAGACAAACAGATCAGAACAGGGTTGGGCAGGAAACTAGTCAGGATCAGGTTATCAAAACAAACACACTGGGTACACTAGAGAACTCTCAACTACAGCTCAAATAATCTGGCACTGATAGCTGAGGGCAAACAGTATACATAGACCCTGGAACAGGTGGATATGATGACTGGTAATGAGAAACTGGGCAGGGCTAGGCAGGTGGATGTAATGAACCATTTGTCCAGTTACTGGTGCCAAGATCCTGACACACATAGTGAAGAAAGCAAACTAAAGATATAATGATCAAATTGATGTGTGTTTCTGTGGTGCACCTTAGTGATTACTGTAGTTAAACTTTATCAATGATTTCTTTTTATTTAAAAAGAAAGGAAGACTGGTGGAAATAATTAGCACACAAACAGACAGATGTATGTTCAGATAAATCGCTGTTACTTTTAGTCGGACTTTTATTGCTGGGAGTGTGTTTCTTAAGGTGTGGGAGTGATTGCTAGAGTGGGCGCTGTGTCTTAAATATCGAGCCTGACTGAACACATTTAGCCTGGTTGTTTTGAAAGTAAAAAAAAACAAAACACATGCAGCCTCACAATTCATTGCATGCATGACTACTCTTTAAGATCAATTAACATGAAATCCTTCTTGACGAGGTAGAAAGCAACAAATGCGGCATGGGCAAGCAAGGACAGAAGAGTCCCCCCCAATGCGTCCTTGTAGCTTCGTCCTCTTTCCTGTCAGGCAAAGATGGACAATGCAAATGTCAGATGTCCAAACGTGCTTGTTTGACCCCTAATTTGTGTCTTGCATGCCTTTTGGATCTTTAACAACCTGCACACAGTGTTCATACTCTTCTTTGCACAGTGTGTGGACTTTTCAGGACAAATTAAACAGTATCTGTGAGAAAGACGCATATAAAGTGCAGGAATCAATCAGTCAACAAGTCGGAACAAGGCCGCAGCATCTTTCCCCAGCTTCTGGCACACACAAACACGAAGGTGATCCTGGCAACAGCTTTGCTCAGGTAGACAAAGGTCGTTAATAATGAATACTAAATCAGCAACTGAAAAAGGTTACCATTCTCCTGAAATCTCCTGCCTGTACCTTTCCTGTAGCATTTATTAAAACAGTCTCACCTTAAGAGTCTCCTCTTTACTCAGCAAGAATATATCTTTTCTGTCCAGCTTTGGTTCTGAAGGAGCAGGAAAGAAGATGAGACTGAAATTGTAGCATAGTGAGATCCATTCATCCAAGGATTAAGTGTGACAGCTCTAGGACTATAGCTGGCTTATTTGCTTTGCTACAGCTCAGTGTCATTGTATGAGGTTTTTCATAAATTGTAATAAAGTCTCTAACCTGAAGATAGCTGTATATAAAACAGAGGTGAATTCTGGGGTCTTTACCACAACTGTACTGAACAGTGGAGCACCAGATGACTTTTTCTTTAAAAAGTTTTGAATTACATTTTTTGTAGCAAATTTAAAACACCAGCCAGGCCCAAACTTAATTACTTTAAAGATTTATGCGACAGACCAACATTAAGTTATGTGAACTAGTAAAAGAAAGGGGAAAAAACATTTGTATCCATTTTTTCAAACACAAAGTCCGGGATTTTCTGTTCAGTATTGCAAACTGAGTTAGTAGGTCAGACTTTTTGTGAATTATTAAAACAAGGATATTTATTATTGGTTTTTAATGATGTAACAGTCGTTTGTATCTAGTCCCCTATACTATGATAACTCTAAATAAAAAAATAAAACTCACTATTGACAGATTAGGCTTAAAATGATAGAGAAGTTCAAAGCAGGGCTTGGTTAGCAGAAAAAAAAGACAGTGCTGAAAGCTGCAAAAAATTCAGTTTGAATATCCCAAAATCTACCACAGTGAAAACCGGAAACATAACGAAGAAGGCTCCCTGGGTAAATTAAAAAAGAATTGAATGTTTGGACCTTAAAATGTGGCAGAAAGATAACAATGTCACAGTCTTGCTTCTTGGTCTATGTTTTCTTTTGAGTATTCAGTTTTATTTTGCTCCATGTTTTCTAGTTTTATTGGATTAATTCTTATTTTGCTGTGTTTTCTGGGTACATTTTAGGTTTTCAGGTTTTTATTTGTTCCTGTCTGTTGCCCTCTAGTGTTCTCCTTTTTCCCTAGCTCCTTTCCAGTCTGCTATGTTCACCCCTGCTCCCAATCTGCTCGTTAGTCCTCTCTTTGTTCAGTCTCCTATAAATACACTCCTTGTGCAGTTCCTCAGTACTGGTTCCTCGTCTAACTTCCTCCAACTCTGTCTCACTGCGTCTTCCTCGTCAAGATTGTTTTTTCCCCTGATGCCTCAATGGTGTCTGGTTTGTTTTACTTTTTTCACGTTTGACTTTTTGGATTTTTGGATTCTTGTCTCTGTTGTCTGTTAACAGTTCCTTAAATTATCAAGAAACTCACCTCGGCCTCCCTGCCTCTGCATTTGGGTCCTCAAACCGCAACCAAATCCTGAAAAACAATTCACGAGCCTCTAAACATCCCATCACCTTTGGTAAACATTTTGGTTGCCGCAGCTTAATGTGGAGATGCTTGTATTTTAAAAAGATAAGGAAACTCAGCTGTGTTGAACAGAGGATTAATGGATCTAAATACTGGGCAAATCTGGAACAAAATCTGTCACCTCCAAAAAAAATCTATCAAAAACAGTACATCGATCTTAAACATACTGTCAGAGATCAAATTAAATGGTTTAAATCATAGCATTCAGCCCAAAATCTAGTTTAGAATTCAGTCTGACTAAGAGGTATTTTGAAAACAAAATGGTTCTACACAGAAAAGGGAGCCAAATACAAATGCCTTAAACACTTTTCTAAATTCTATTTTCCTGTTTCCTTCTTTAAAATCATGCTCCACTCTATGTTGGTTTGTTGCATAAAATACCCCGAAATTACATAGAATATTGTGGTTGCAACATGAGAGCTAGTGAAAAAATGTAGAGGCATCAATTCAAGTGTGGCTACAAAAAATGTGGCTACAAAACTGCTCTTCAATCCAAGGGAAGAAATTAACTATGCTTCTATAAAGCCTAATATGAAGACTGATGAATACACTTTTGAAAATAGCTAATTTTGCATTACTGTTGTCCACACAGACTAATTCAAAACAACATTGATTTGTTCAAAAAAAAAAAAAACGAGCAAAGAAATAAGATTTTTGAGAAATAAACCTTTAGAAAAGATTTTGAAAAGGAGATAGACCATTGGAAAGTTTCATATTGCAAAAAGACAGGCAACAACAAAAACACGCTCCTTTCCTCCTCTTTATTGTATTGTGTTCTATCTGCAGCAGGAAACTGACACAAACAGGTAATATTTTGTCAGTGTTTGTGAGTTGGTGGCCTAATTTTTAAAAGGCATTGCCATGTCTATGATCTGTGTGTGGCTCTCTACCTCGCAGCTTCTCCTCACGGTCGCAGAGGACTCCTGGAGGACACTGTGGTTTCATGCTGTGAGGCTGGGGCCACATATGTGTGCGGCAAATGGTTCCCCTGAGGGAACTGTCTGATTGGAAGTGGGCGCTGGGGCCCTGTCGCCTATCTGTGAACTCTGCCTAAATCTGGATATAGTAAGCCCACAGGGAAAGACATATCACATGGGGCAAGTTATGTGTGGCCTTCTTTGCTTTTCCTTTTAACTCACTTACAGCTGTCAAGAAATTGCTGCACTATAGTGTCCTGGAAGAATCAGTGACTTTAATTCACCAACTGAATAATACAATATTTGCTGCTTTAACTTTACGCTTAATAAGGCTCAATAACAAACTACTAACAATAATTGTAAATTTAAAAATTACCAAACATATTTTGGTAAACTGACACATAAAAAATAAATTCTTATTCTCATTAACCAGGTATAGAGGTATTAGGTTGTAGGATGCTCTTCCTAGGAAATGTTCCCTATAGAAAATGTAACTTTATAATCATGAACTGATCCATAGTTTCAGTGCATCTATCTCATCGTGTTTTTTGGAAATCATAAAGGGACCTGGTTAGCCTTTCAAAAATAAGTTCTAATATATACAATTTTGTACAGAGGAGAATATGTAATTGCCACAGCCCAGACACAGGAGACATGGCTTGAAGTCATCAAACAGGAACGGAAAGGAAACATAATGAAAAAAATATAAATAGCAACTAACAGTGGGTAGAACAATGACATTTTTAAAGAAGTTATCGTGATAATTAAGACTGAGGGAGTAACCCTTATAGCAGAGTTGCACAAACTTGAAATATGAATCATCCAGAGTTGAAGTTTAGGAGAAAAAAAATAGTCATTTATTTGGTGTAAAGGGTTAGAGAAAATAGTTGTATGGATGGAGTTAGATTCCATCCATCCATTATCTGACACGCTTGTCCCAATTGGGGTCATGAGGGGTTCTGGTGCCTATCTCCAGCAGTCAATGGGTGAGAGGTGGGGCCCACCCTGGACAGGTCACCGGTCCATCGCAGGGCAACACAGAGAAATACAACCATTCACGCACACACTCACACCTAAGGACAATTTAGAGAAGCCAATTAACCTAACAGTCACGTTTTTGGACTGTGGGAGGAAGCCGGAGTACCCGGAGAGATTCTCCATGCAGAAATTCCCGGGCCGAGTCAAGCACAGAAAACGCCATTTAGAAGTAATATTGTATGGGCCCTGTTTATTGTGGGATCTTTCCAAATATAAGGTGTGAAAATAAACCTCATTGATATTACAATGCTTTAGAATCTGTCAATAACCCTCAAATGTCCAGGAATAATGCTTACAAATGGCTGGTAGTGAAATTGATTGTTTAGCTTCTTGTGATACCTAAATATACAAAAAGCTAAATTTGCTGTTTTCTTTGAATACTTCTTTAAAATTTTGAAATTTTTCCCCAGTTAAAACCAACACTTCATTATCCAGCAGTGCATATCTATTTGTTAGGAAAATACATGACAGAATTCCACCTTTATTTACTATCATGGACCTTTGTTCAAGTCTGCTCAACCATGACAGTAAAAACTTCACATGTTCAGACATACACACCTGAGAGACACAGGTGGCCTGTCTGATTCAACCTGCGTGACCTATCCCTTTAAGTTAGGACCTCATGTCATGTGGAGGCAGAGACAACTCTTCCCAGGTTGGATCGATCTCCTCTACACTGCAGTACTCTGCTCCCCTGTCTTAAACATAAAGGAAAATACACTACCTGGAAGTGTGGCTCTGACACAAAGCCTGCAGGGAACCAGATGTCTCTGTGGTGTGTAGCTGGAGTCGATGCTTCCACTCTGGTTTATTTTTCTATCTAAAAAAAAAAAAAGAAACATGCTGCCAATCTACATTAATTATAAGGAACAGGGTAATTGATACCTTTTTGGAAATTTTTTTAACCCAACAATTTAAGACAGAAATGTTTAGTACAATGAATGATTTCTATATGCACCGTATTCACAGTACTAATAATTTTTGTCACATCTAGTAATGTTACCGCTTTATTCAAAATTTCATCAAATTAACCTGTTCCTCAAAATTCTACACACATAATCCTTCATGAGGATTATGTGTGTAGAATTCAAGAATTAAGAAATCAGATTTATGTAAAAGTTTAACAACCTTTGGTCAATACTTTGCTGGTCCACCTCTGGAACTAAAAAGGACTCTTTGAAGAGGATGGCACCAGCTTAGCATGTCAATCTTTGAGCTTGGTTTATATTTGACACATCTATGAGGTCTGGGTGGCCAAATTAAATCATTTTTGGTTTCCAAAAATTCTTTGATAGAATTTTCACACCTCACTTCGAGGAAAGTTGTAACTATGCAGAAATATCCATGCGGGAAAAACATGGCAAGTGAGCAACAAGTCGTTCTGGTGAAGGTTAGCAAATGTAAACATCTAGAGACACCCTGTGAGTAGGTCATAAATACCACCACTATAATATATTGTTGGAAAAACTCAGGGAAAGAAATTACTGTCGCTGTTAGATGACACAAAGAGTGCTTTGGAAAAGTTGTAAATAACTGTTTTGTCTACTTCCTCATGTAGCATGGTGTTTTCAGCTTGTGGTTAGTATTGAACACATGGGGGCAAAGCCACACAGAGTATAAAAGCGACTCATCTTCCGCATGGATTGTACTGTATGTACGTCAAGCATAACCCAACCTTTAGGTAGTTGCCCATTGTTTTTTTTTTGAGGAACATCTCGCGCTCCTTCAGTTAGGATGGGAGACATCTATGTACAGTATTTTCCAGATCTCTGATGTTCTGTCAGATTCAAGTCTTGATACTGGCTTAAGAATAGATTAGAAGAATAGAATTAAACTTTTTTGTCATTAGACTGTCAAAAGTACAAAGCAAAAAAATTAACCAATCCCTTGGCGAGCAGTTGGTTGCCATTGTGCGGTGCCCGAGGAGCAGTGTGGGATTAAGGGTCTTGCTCAGAGACCCAGAGTGCAGGCTGTGGGGATTGAACCAGGTACTTGCACCCTTCTCAGAACAAAAGCAGATCTAACCACTAGGCAAACACTCCCCTGATTGTTGAATGCTGGAGCTCTATCAGATTAACCTGAGGCTCTTGGTCACCTCTCTAAGGTCCTTCTGCCATGACACCTGAGTTAAGAGAGGTTGTTGTTGATAGTTAGCAATGAATTTTCACAATTGTGGTATCATTATCATGGTGCTGAGACAGGACAGAGGAGGTGGTAAGAGTCTGTGGAAAAATGGAGGGAGGGAACTGCAGGGCAATCCAGAAAGAAGTCATATATAGACACAAAAAGCTTGACAATGGGCAGGAGTGTCACCTTTAAGCAAGGGACAGCATCACACAGCCTGGCATGAATGCAGAAGTAGCAGAACATAATTGCAAACTATAGCTTGGATGCATGATTAATTCGGAGATAGGAATAATAAAATTAAAGTTACGAGCATAGAGGCACACACGGAATGGAACAGAGTTCTGTAATGAAGCAGCCAAGGCAACCAAAAATTTAAGAATCATGATTCAGCCAGAACTACAGTGCAAGAGTTACGAATAAGGCATATCTATTTTGTTATAATCGAAGTCCTGATGTTAATTCAATTGGTGATTTTCACCTAGATTTGTAGGCAAAGGTGGATTTAACATTTTTAAGATTTAGCTAGCAATTTATCTAATTTAACTTAACCTACAAATACTTCTGAGATTTTTTTTTTATAGACATAAAATCCTGTAAAATAGGCCTAAATTAGAGGGTTTCATTCAATGGTACAAACAGACAACAGGGTCAAAAGGAATTCCTATTTCAAACAGCAGTGGTTAGCAGCCCAATAAAAAATCTATGGTAATTTCCTGTTAGACATGAAATCACCATAAATGCAAAGCTTACATGAACCTATGCTGCTATAAGAAAATGCCTATGTAACATGCTTAGTTATTGTTATGCATCTATTCCCAGTTTGCACTAGAAAAAAAAGAACAAATCAACAGCAAAAAAAAAAAACACTGGGTAAAAATTTGACAGGCTGCAGCTGGAGGAAAAACCTCAGGGTGCTGTAAAGTGAAAGGAACGCTAACATAATGGAAAAATCGCTCATAATAAGTCCCCTTTGCATTATGAACTTAATGTAGTTTGTATCTAAATTGAAAACACACAATCTGCACTAAAATGGCCCTTGTGTATTGAGTGTAATTATCTTACATCATTAGGTTTTTAATACTACGTGTCTTGAGTTTTTCTTCGGCATGCTATTGTGTAGTAACATGCAGAAAAAGCGTGTTTGAATGTCTTCATTTGGAAAGTAACAGAGGTTGACATGTTATTGAGGCTCAGAGATTTTCCTAGATCTATAGCTCAATACAAGAGAACTGTGGAGCAAAAATAAAGAAATACATAAATAAATAAATATATGAATTAAATGTAGATCCACAAGCAAGTTTGTATTTTGCAGTATTCCTATTTATTTAATTTATTTTTACAATTCTCAGGTCTTGTTTATTGCAATAATACCCTGTGTTGTCTATTATTTTTTCATTATTTCATTGAAATTGAAACAATGTTAGGTGAAAAGCAAATTGCCAAAGTAAATATTTTATTCTTTAAACCTCATGCATCTCTGCTGCTACAGAAGTTTTTTATTCTAAATTGTCACTTATTGAAAACTTCCTTTTAACTATAAATTTGCCCCTTTTTTACCCTCCATAACCTACTTATATTATGTTATTTGTAAAAGATATTTTGATATTAGTAATTTTCAGATTAATACAAGATCATCTGTCGTTCTCCCTTTTTTGTAGCCCAGGTCAGAATAGATCAAATAAACGTGCCTTAACCCTAAGTGTGGAGTTACATTATCAAATAGATAATAATGTTTATTATAAACCATTATAGAAAACTATTTAGAGAGAACTATTTATTTAGAGAGCTATCCACAAACATAATTTACTAAATGAGGATGCCTCTTATGGAAAATTTACATAAATGTGTAGTTACCCATGTTCAATGAAGTGAAGCTGAAATTCTTTTAGCAAAAATTTAAAGCAAGTCATCCAAAAGGTAAGAACGAGTGTGTAGGAGTTATAATATTATCAAGGAGAAAAATTCAATTCAGGGACCAGACCTATCACGCTTTGGGTAAAAAACACACACACAAAAAAAAGGAAATTTCGACATTTTTTCTTTCTATTCTGTAGGAGATGGGAAGATTAATATGCCTGGTTTTGAAACGAAAAAAACAAAACAAAAAACATTGTGATAACCCACATGCCAAGCCAAATCCTGGATTACTTTAATCAGAATGTAAACAAGCAGTTTTTTTCACATTTTATTACATTAAGATAAGATACACTGTTAAAATAGATCTTAGTTTGAATCATACTGGGATATTAATGCAGGATTGTTGCCAGAATAAAATAAGAATATGTCTGCTATTTTGTATATATGCTACCTACCTCCTCTTCAGCCATAAAATCTGCTTGCAAAATTTTGTTTACAATACATCCTTGTGACAATCCTGCATTGAAATAAATTTCCAACTTTAGCCTACAGGATGCAAAAACGCATAGTTTTTCTTTACAACAATTTACATGGCTGGGATGCCACGAGGAAATGATTGGTTAGTACTGTCAGTGCTGATATCAGCTGGCTTGATATTTGTGGAGTTTGCTGAGTCAAACTTTCAGCAGAAAACACCATGTAGGGACATTTGCTGTAATAGAATTACAGCATGTCTGCCTGCAAGACTAATCTGTCTGCAGAAGAAGTTAATCTGACAATGAATTCAGCAAAAGTCCAATTTATTTTAAAGATATTGCTGTCTTATACTAATAGAAGGTAACACAATTTGAGAAAAAAATCAAAAGCTAAAATGTTCCAGTTAACTCAATTTACATGCCACCCTATGCATAGCATATTTAATCAGACAAACAATATATCTATGTTGACTTAGGCAAAGAAGTAAAAGAAACCACTTATATGAGGCCTCCTTATATTGTTTTTATGTTAAATAAAACAATATATATCTACCTATCTGCTTTATTTCTTTTCTACTGGCGGCACAAGTAAATTTGGTGTTAAAAAAGTTATCTAATAACCTTTGTACACATGTAAAGAAACTGTGTTGTTGCCTAAAATAGGTTTCACCTGCCCATATTTACGATGTGAAATCAAGATTCTTTATTGGCATTATGTCATACTAATTAACTTTTTTCATTTAGGAGACACTTAGTCAAAATGCACATGTAATATTCATACATAAGTTTAATCCACTTATACTAAAAGACAAAGAGGAGAATTGAAAATGCAAAAATAAAAAATAGAAGTAAAAATTACAATGTAGAGTGTAGTTTGGATATAAAGTGCAGCTTAGGCTAAAAATGTCTATGAAATAGGCTGGAGATTTATTTGATTTTCTGCAGGGATGTTTAGTGTCTTCCTGCAATGGAAGACACTAAGCAACATTTAAAAAACTACCGAGCACAGGCTCCCCTCAGAGCTGGGTCCTGAGCCTCCTGCTGTTCACTCTGATGACACACGATTGTGCTCCCAGGTTCACCACCAATCACGTTGTGAAGTTTGCACGTGGCACTACAGTTGTGGACCTCATCAGAGATGACAACGTCCAGGACTACAGAAAGGAAGTGAAGCAGCTGGTGAAGAGATAACAACCTGATCCTGAACGTGGAGAAGACGAAGGACATCTTCGTCGTCGACTGCAGGAAGAAACCGGCCTAACCACGCTCCACTGCTCATCAACAGCTCAGATGTAGAGGTGGTCAACAGCACCAAAATCCTGGGTTTGCACATCACAGACAACCTCACTATGAACACCTCCTTACTGGTCAAAAGGGCACAGAAGTGCTTGCACATCCTCTGGAGGATGAGGAGAGCCCACCTGCCCCCACTCATCCTCACAACCTTCTACCAGAGAGAGCGTTCTGACCAATTGTCTCACTGTGTGGTGTGGATGCTGCAGCACCTCAGCCTTGAAGAAAGTAAGAAGAATGGTGAGAACAGCAGAGAAGATAATCGGGGCTCCTCTCCCCTCCATAAAATACATTTAATCCCAGCGCTGCGTGCCCCGAGCCCGTAACATCATCAAGGACCCCTCACACCCCCACCAACGACTGTTCTCCCTGGTGCCCTCTGGGAGGCTTTGATGCAGGACCAGCAGGTTCTCTAACAGCTATTTCCCTATTGCCATAAGACTGTTTAACTGTTGAAAACTATAATCAAGTCACAAATCGAGATTTTGCATCACACTGATAACATTATACTTACACTACATGGTGAATCTTCAAAATAGAACTCCACTCAGTATTTCTACTGCATTTTGCACCATAACTGTTTATTTATTTTTGCTCTGAACCTTCCAAAGAGAGAAAGCCTTTAATCACACTTACTATTAGTTGGGCAGTTGGCTACAGTACGTCTATGGTGTTTTACCCTATATTATCAATCTATCTACAAAATGCTTATACCTATGATACTCATCCCTACTGGGCCAGTCCCCATTTCAAACTCATTCAACAAAAGTAGGGGTACAACCATAAGGCTACAGACCCACTGAAGTGTGATGTCATACAGTACTACTATAAACTGCGTTCAGGGGAGGCCATAAACTGCATACCTGGCGTTCGATAAAAACACAAGGAAGGGGCCCACTCAGGCCCACTGTCAACAGCATTAACTCGGTTTCATGCAATATTGCAAAACACCTTGCTACAATTTTCCATACACAGGATGGAAACGATCCCCATCACATACAAACCTCTGCAGACCCAGTTTGCCAAAGTCTGGCACTTAAGACTGGCACTAGGTGAAACCATTGTTTCTTTTGATGTAACCTTTCTCTTCACCAGCATTCCAACATCAAAGGTAGTGAACACAATGAAGACACAACTCGAACCTGATGAATCCCTGAAAGATAGGACTATTTCAACATCCAACCCGGTTTGGGACCTGTTGGACCTCTTCCTATTAACCACGTATTTTAAATATAATGACATGGTGCTCCCCAGTTTTACCCATTGGGGCTAACATCTACATGGTGAATTTGGAGCACAGAGAAATCAACACATTCAAGGGACCACATAAACATACTGGTTCAGATATGTGGATGACACTTGTGTCAAAATCTAAACCCAAGAAGTTGAGGCATTCGCCAACCATATCAACTCAATAAACAGNTAAACATACTGGTTCAGATATGTGGATGACACTTGTGTCAAAATCTAAACCCAAGAAGTTGAGGCATTCGCCAACCATATCAACTCAATAAACAGAAACACCAGAAAGGATGCCAATAAAGTCATAATGCTATTTCTGGAATCTGCTGTTCACATTGAGGGCATGGAAGTCTAAATATTGAGGTCTACTGGAAACCTACAAAAACAGACCAATGCTTGCATTTTGACTCTTATCATCCATTAGAACACATTTTTTTCATCAAAATCAGAATTACATTATTCCCTCTGTAGAAAAGGAGACATGAAAAGAACACAAACAGGTCAGAAAATCACTTGAAAAGTGTCCTTATCCAAATCGGCCATTTATCAAGTTGGGTAAATTATTTTAGCTGGAAGAACAACACTGCATCTAACACACAGGAGCAAATAAAGACAGAAAAACATTGGAATTTCAGAGAAAAGCTAAACTCAATTTACCAGTTTTTAGACTCAAACAACACTTTGATAAATTGGTTTATCCTAAAGACAGAAACCCCATTTTTATGCAGCATGGTGCAGTGAGGACTTTTCTGATTCCTAAACTGGAGAAACCAAAAAACAACTACACACATACATGGTACAGCACAGGAGAGCCTACAGCTACGTCCAACATCAGCTGTGCATGTGCACCTCAATAACAAAGAACGCACTGAGGAAAATGTTCAGAATTTACAAATAGAGGAGAGATGGTTTTGAAAGATTGATTAAGGAAGCCAACTTTATTAAAAGGAAAAAGCAAATACTGAACACAAGAGGATTGTGGTTTCATCTTCCAAACCACTATAGTTTGGTAGTGGAAGTCACTGCAAAGAGGTTACACAAAAATAATTATCATGAATCAAATGAGCAAACACAAAGCCCATACTGTAAGAGATTCAAGCAATCCAGGAGGGTATGGTAATTCATTTGCATATTTCTTGGATCATGGTTAAAAAGTCTCTTAAATCATCAGTGATGTGAGCCAACAGAATTGGTCTTTTATTTGTGAAACAAATTCAGCGATAGTCCAGTTACCGTGACCTGAATGACTGAGAATTTGCACAAATTCAAATCAGAATCACTTTTTTATATAAAACCCCTTCAAAAATAGATGTCATCACAAGGCACTTATCATATTACATTCTAAATCTTTAGGAGGGGGTACTATATGTGTTTTAAAATGACAAACTGTACATTTCAAATCTTTTTCTCTCAGCTGCTTATACATTATCTATTCTCTAATAAAAATAGATTGACATCTAAGTGCTTGCTTCTCAGATTTTAGCTTCAGCCAATATCATTAATAGTCCAGAGTTCCAGATGCCAAAGTACAGCGGGCACCTGGTTATATGCTAACATTCCACCCAAGTAGAGGAAAAGCTTTACAATAAATAAATAAATAAATAAGTTAATTGGAGATAAGGAGTATCATTCATAAAAAACAAATTAAGAATTGCAGAAAAGCTAGGACTTGGAAAAAAGGAAGATTTGGTTTCATACAATTAAGAAAACAGTAGAAATGATAACTGAAAGAAGGAGTTAAAAAGAGGAAACTATTGAAAGATTTAGATGTAAATAACTTAATTCATCATTTTAAAAACTGTTTTTTTTA
>NW_015150655.1:461468-466884 GCF_000732505.1 Cyprinodon variegatus
AAAATAAATAACACATAAAATCAACTAACACTAATATTTATTTGAGTATCAAACCATTTTAAGTCCGGCTACAGAGATGGCCCAGTCCCCTTGGACTTATGCCTAGTTCCTAGTTCCTTTGGTAACCTATGAATGAAGCGGAACATAAAGATGTAGAAGAACAGAAAAATATATTGGGCCAAGCCCATTTGAAGAATTGTAACAAAAATAATTAGAAAATTAGTCCTAAAATTAACCATCAGCCACTGAGGTAAACTTTAAACTGGGGAGATATGTTCAAACTTAAGTATCCCAGTTAAAAGTCCTGCAGCACCATTTTGAAGCGTCAGCAATAAAAGATCACAAGATCCCAAAGGTGTTGATCACAGTATCAAAATGTACTTTACTCAGCATGAACTTTATTTTGCCTAGCTACTGCGGGTGAAAGAAACTGGATTTGACAACAGCTTGATCTGGCTGTCAAAGTTAAGATAGCTGCATATTTAAAAAGATTTGAGGCCTTTGGCTTCACAAAGTGATCTAGATAGCCCAAGAAGGCTCTTAATTTTTAAGAGCCTACCTTATTAGGCCCTAATTAGGCTCTACCTTATTAGCCTACCTTTTTATTATTTCACAGATTCTGTGTTCTTAATACCTTAAGCATACTTAAATAAATTAAACATTTAATAATAATAATAAAAAAAGCTTATGTTAATTCAATTGCCATGTCATGGAACTGCTTCTTTTCTCATTTTAGCTCTTCAGACATGGTGCTGTGAGGTATCTGACTGACTATCCATTGTAGATGTCTTATTTGAAATTGTCATGTCCTCACATTCCATAGTAATGAATGGAATCTGTCAACTAATATAACTGAATTAAGTATGATATATGCCCAGCCGTGGAAGATCTGCTTTATTTTTCTTTAATACATTGAAAGGAACAGTCACATTAGATCTGTTTTAATTTCAAGATGATCACAGATTTATCATGTCATTAAGCACCAGCAGGTACCGTATATTGAGCGCAAAAATGATCAAACTCTTTCTAAATCCATTATTTATCAAAGGAAATAGGGCATTCTTGTCTCATGACTCTGTTAGGGTCAGTGCATCAGAAAATCAAGAGCTTTGTCTTTTTGCAAGCTCTGTTTTTTAAGTCGAGTTACTGCAATTTTTATTGCTGACCAATCACGGTAACTCACTGTGTGCCTCATTTACTTTAGCTGCAAGGGAGCAAGAGATGGAGATTAGTCAGTATAAAATATAAAGTCTGACAGAATTACTGGACAGTTTCTCAGTTTTGTTATTTTTCAATTTTATTTTTAAGAATTCCTGTCTAAGGAACATGTAGCATTTGAAAACTCTGGAATGATGGTTATTTGAGGTACTTAATCCACATTCTCCAAGTATTACACACAGGGGGTCTAAATTCAAAGAATCCAAATAATGAGCTCTACTTTGCATGAGCAGATAAAAATGAAATAAATACATACAACAATGATTGATTCAGTCAATTAAAGTAAGAAAACTGAGAGTGCCAACACCAGTTATATAGAGGCCAAATGTTTGTGTTTAAGTTTGGACCTGACTTTAGAAAGTGCTAAAAATAGACACAGAAACTGAGCTCACAATTACTTTTATGGTTTATTTATCACTTTGCAAATGTAAAGTACTTTATTTAAATTTCTACTACCCAAATAACTGTCATGCATTGTACTCTTTTAGGCCTCAAAAGTGTTCTGGCAAACTGTCCAGCGCCTTAAGAGGCGGATGCAGTGCTTCACCAACACTGTTTACAGTGCGGGTGAGGAGCTGTTGACCTTAATTGGGGATGTTGTCAGGCGGTGGAAGGAGTACCTCGAAGATCTCCTCAATCCCATCGTCACGTCTTCGGAGAAGGAGGCAGAGGCTGGGGACTTGGAGCCAGACTTGCCAATCCGCCAAGCTGAAGTCCCCGAGGTAGTTAGAAAGCTTCTCGGTTGCAAGGCTCCGGGGGTGGATGAGATTCATCCTGAGTAAGTGTCTGGATGCTGTAGGACTTTCTTGGCTGACACGTCTGTGTAGCATTGCGTGATGGTAGGGGAGACTAAGGTGGTGGTCACTCTCTTTAAAAGGGGGATCGGAGGGTGTGTTCCAATTAAAGAGGGGTCACACTCCTAAGCCTCTACTGTAAGGTCTACTCCAGGGTGCTGGAGAGGTAGGATCTGACAGATAGTCAAACCTCAGATACAGGAGGAAAAAAGTGGTTTTCGGCCCTGTCGTGGCACACTGGACAAGCTCTATACCCTTCATCGGGTACTCAAGGGTTTGTGGGAGTTTGGTCAACCAGTCCAGATGTGTTTTGTGGATGCAGAGAAACATTTGACTATGTCCCTTGTGATGCCCTGTGGGCAGTGCTCCAGGAGTATGGGGTCCATGGCCCTATGTTATTGGCTGTCTTTTATCTGTATGACCTGTTTGCAATGCTGGCAGTAAGTCAGACCTGTTCCCAGTGCTTGTTGGTCACTACCAGGGCTGCCCTTTGTCACCGGTTCTGTTCATTACATTCATGGAATGAAGAAAGGTAGACTCCCCTTTTCAGGTCATGGAGAGTCTTTGTCTGAAGTGGAGGAGTTTAACAATCTTGGGGTCATGTTCATGAGTGAGGGATGGATGGAGCATGAGGGGGGCAGGGTTGCATGGATCTGTAGGGGTTTGATTATGATCAATGTGAGTGAGATCCAAGTGTTTGTACTTGCAAGAGACGGCAGGCAGGGGATGAAGACTGAGAACTGGTATACACAGGTAAGACCTTTTCTATGAAGTTCGGAGATGAACTGAGGTTCACTGTGTTATGGATATGTTAAGGATCAGCAACTCTAATCCTTAGAATTGTAGTTCTAAGAATTAGAACTACAATTTTCCAGTTCATAACTACAACTCCCATATCATGAGCATCAGCTTTCCGATTTGTCTTGACACAACCTCTGATATCACATCCTAAACCCTGCCTCGCGGCACCTTTAAATTGACAGAGAAAAGCATATTTCTTTTCCTACCCTGGACCCCAGTCTAGATGCAACAGAGAGATCTGAACTTCCAGACATCACTTTACAGTGGTGCGATCACTTTGCTAACAAAAGCACTAAATTGTTCTTTGACAGAGCTCTGAGCTTAATATGACACCCATTGATACAACAGGTGAGGAGTATATGTTAAATCTCTGCCTGTCGATTGACCAAGTTATCACCTGGTTTTACGTCCTATCCAGACATCCTTTGTCCGGTGTGCCTTTCTGCACTGTGAGCGGTTCTGACCCCAAAAGACCGCTCCCACACTGCCTGCCTTCCTGAGCTGTAAAGCGGAAGGAACAACCCCCCACTTAGCTGAGGGCATCTGAAGGCAGATCTTTTGAAAGCTGTGTAAGTGCCCAAAAGTTAAGATTCTACAATACCACAAGTAATTAGAGGATTGAGAGGACTCTGGTCGAAATGACTGCATAGTGACAAGGTAACTCTGCCACTTGATTCAGTTGTGTTGGACCAAGGCTGTATCTAAAAGTTGCAGCACATCGGTCCCCAGGAACTAGGATTGCCCACCACTGGACTAGAGAACAGAGTTTAAGGCATCTAACAGGCTTCTGCACATCAAGGAACTTTCAGACAGAAGTTCACATTCACATGGTGACAAGATTTTAATTTTTAAAATGCATTTAATTTTGTTTGATTGAAAATAAAAATTTACTCAAGTCTATGCCTCAGAATGTGTTCCTTCTAAATTAGGTCAGATTGGATTGAGAACTAGATTATGCTGTAGGAATACATGTAATAATAAAATATAATAAATAAATATATATATATGGGATATATGAGAGGGGTTGACCAGTAGAAAGCATAGGGAGTTGTTTATGTACAATCTGATACAGTACAATCTGATACGGGGCTTGTTTGACACACAATACTCCTACAGAATAGTTGATTGTTAAAAGAAAGACATTGACAGCAGTTGACAGCGAGGTGTGGGGAGTCAAAACATGCTGCTGGATAGAAAGGATACTGACAGAGAGAGAGCCAAGTGCTTACTGTACAGTATAATGACAGGTATGAAAACAAACAGAGAGATGGAGACTGATAAAGGAAGACATAACAACATGACTAGACAAGGATCAATGGTGACAGACAGTTATGGAATCTTGGCAGGTATGATGAAATTCTGACTCCCCAACAGGCACATATTAAGACAATGTGAGGCGCTGTGTGTGACCAGGTCAAGACAGGGATTCTGAACAAACTCCAAAGTTCCAGAGCAAGACACCTGAAAATGAATGGGTAGCAAGCAAGAGAAACAGGGAGAATTGTGTGTGATTGTGTGTATGTGTGTGTGTGTGTGTGTGAGAGAGAGAGAGAGAGAGAGAGAGAGAGAGAGAGAGAGAGAGAGAGACTATTACAAATGGACAGGTGCAGAGTAGACACATGCACCACCCACACAGACAAAAAATGAGCCTGGGAAGAAGATAAGATTCCTGCGTGGCTCTGCCATGGCCACCGGCCTGCAAAGGACAGCAGCCTGGGGCAAAAGGAGGAGTAGGATGTGGCCATGGGGGAATAGGGACAGTGTTATCAAGCCAGTGCAGTTGCTGGGCTGGATAGACTGGGAATCCCACTTTTATTGCTGCTGTCCTTCTATATGATCCAATCCAAAAGTCCAGAAGAGACAAAGAAGGTGTAGGAAAAGGCATACAGATCGAAAAAGAAGAAAAAACGAAGAGGAGTGCTTAGTGGAATAGTTTGAATGTAATAAATAAATAATAAAATTAATTAAATTAAAACGTTTTCAAATTTGGGAATGGTAGGAATTCTGACAGGAAAAGTTAGGAGAACTAAAACAGTATTTGATTGTGCAGCTCTTTTTTTCTCTACAAAACAAAATTGTGGTCAGCTAATGTTTGTGTAGGTGGCAGTAGTACAAAATGGGTCAAATAAATATTCTACTAAACAGCTCCATGGAAAGACTACACAACCCAAGACTAATTAAAAAGACACTTAGGTCACTTTGAATTAATCAAAGCAAAAAGCAATGAGGTAGTTCAGAAATGACGACAGCCACACATACAACCCTTTTGTTTTTTTACAGCTATTACTGTATTTAATTATTTGGGTTTTTTTAAAGCTACAGTGTGTAATAATTACAGGGATATAAAGTCAGAAATTTAAAATATTATACATAACTATGTTATTTATCATCACCTATGAGCTCAGCCTTTTAACCATAATATTTGCGTTGCATTAGAATTCGTTCTTTATAATTACATAGGAGCGGGTCTCGCAGCCATGGAGGCAGACATCTTTGCGCTACGGCAAGCGCAGAGGCAACAAACTAGCGATAGCGAGATCTCCCATTACGCTCGAAAATAACTACGGCAAGTTGAGAGAGATTAACTGAGACGGTACTGAACA
>NW_015150655.1:466926-490682 GCF_000732505.1 Cyprinodon variegatus
ATTCCATTGGCAAACTATCTAATTTACCTGCTCAAATTAAGGGTGAATACACTCAATTTAAGTAATTTTTACTTATTTCTAGATCGTTTTTGCAGTGTACATAACCAAAGATTAATTAAAAAGACACTTTGAATTAATCAAAGCAAAAAGCAATGAGGTAGTTCAGAAATGACGACAGCCACACATACAACCCTTTTTTTTTTTTTACAGCTATTACTGTATTTAATTATTTGTTTTTTTTTAGAGTGAAGAGTTTAACAAAATGTTTACAAATTTGTTAAAAAGCCTGAGCTGATCTGTTTATCATATTTTCATTGATA
Organism: Cyprinodon variegatus; assembly: GCF_000732505.1. Lineage (NCBI taxonomy): Eukaryota > Metazoa > Chordata > Actinopteri > Cyprinodontiformes > Cyprinodontidae > Cyprinodon > Cyprinodon variegatus. The sequence continues at coordinate 467,247 of NW_015150655.1, forward strand.
ACTCGATAGCAATGACTCTGAAAAAAGTAAGTTTCATGTTAAAACAAAACGATTTGTTTAGTTAAGCTACTCTTGTCATTTTAATGTAGGTTAGCTTGCTACATTTCTATGGACGTTAGCATCAGTGTAGTGAAACTTCATTTCAATCAAAGAAACTTGCATGGAAAGAAAAAGACAATTAGAAGAATTGTATTGATGCATTTATTTTAGTCTTTGGTGTTCCGACATCGGTAGGAAACATTCAAACAGGGATGTTTCCCCTGAGGCAAGAAACTGGTGGAAGAGTGGAAATACAGGAAGTTGGCTCAGAACTTGTCCATGATGAGCAAGCATGAAGCGATAGTCGAGAGGAAAACTCCCCTTTGGGAAGAAACCTCTTACAGAAGCAGACTCAACGTGGCGGTCTTCTGCCAGACCGGTTGAGATGTGACAGTGAATGCAGTAGGAGTCTGGGAGGAATGACACTCTGATAAAGCTTTAGCTACGATGGTGGAGAAGGTTATGGAGATGGGTTGAATCAGGGTCATCTGAATCAAAGTTTGACTGGGTAGCAGACTGAGATGTGGATTTGGATACCTTTTATGGTGAACTCTGGATGCTGATTGGGCTTCGTGGAGGTGTTGTTCATAGCTGATTGTTTTTGCCTAAGGTGGATGAGGTAAAACAATCAGTTTCTTCATTTGAACTTCCGCCTAGGCTTCATTTAATGGAGAATAACTTGTGGCTTAGCTCACTACATTTTGTTGCTTGCCCAACACTGACTGGTTGTAGAAGAGCTAACTATAAACAAAACCTTTAGTTTTCATTAACAAAATCTTTTCAAGTTTGGAGATCCTCATCAGAGACACCCATGAAATCAGAGTAATTTAGTTTCTTCAAACACAAATCTAGATAGAAATATAGTTTCTTTGTGTAGAAACAGTCTTCTGTCTCACCTGTTTGCGATTGGTCCTGTGCAAGCAATCTCAAAGCATGTTCATTATGCATAAGGTGAACTTTATTAATCTCACTCTGGAGAAATTCATCTCTGCATTTGACCCTTCCCCTTGGGGAGTAGTGGGCTGCCACTGTGGAGTGCTTGGGCAGTGTTGGGTTAAGGGTCTTGCTCAGGAACCCAGAGTGCAGGCTGTGGTGATCGAACCAGGTACTTGCAACCTTCTCAGAGCACAAGCCCACTGCTCCAACCACTACTGTAGGCCGACACTCAGCTAAAAAACAGCATGTAAGAGTTTCTACTTCATGTCTCAGTGCTGTTTATATCAACCAATATGAACTAAAGTTTTAACAGGAACAGCAATATATGAAAGGCTTGATGGAAAGGTGAATGATACTGAATACGTCAATATGATGTGAAACAGCTTGCATCATAGACCTCTCCCTTTACAAATTTATTTGCTTACATTTTAATATGAACTAATTGCATCTGCTAAAACAGACACTTTTATTCATTTTATAATAATAAAAAACTGTAACATTAATTTCGATCTAGATTAGCAATATTGTGTCCATAGAGAACTTTTGATGGGAGAGTCTTCTTTAACTCACCCCACAGTCAGTAAAAATGGGTGGAACTCCTGAACCTGCAATTAAAGTTATGTTTTCTGCTCTATCGTCAAAAATTACGCAAACAAGACAAATACTGTGGTATGGGTTTGAAAACAATAAGAAAAAGAAAATGGATGCTGTTGGGCACAAACTGCAATGCTGGATCTGTGGTGCTACAAGCATGTTTGCCTTCAAAATCTCTCTAAAAATATCATGAACGCATAACCAGGTGGTTTATGGCAAGTATCTGATGGACTCTAAATGTGATTTTTTTACCTGATGAAGATCCAAAATATAGCTTTACATCAAAAAGCCTAGACTTTTAAATCTAATATTTGTGTTTCAGTGATATTACATTTACAAAAATATTTTGAATATGCACACTAGGTGGGAATCCCTCCCCCCTCAATCAGCTTTTTTTCTTCATGTCTCAATTTAGCAGCGATGAAGGAGAGCCTCCCCTGTCAGACACATGGCCAATTACAAATTAGACAGTTTGTTGGGGGGAAATTGTAATCAGGCTTCAAGAGGTGAAGGCCCTTGAAGATTAATTGGAAATGGGGGCCTGGTAAATGTCAATGGCAATCAAGGGTTTGTACAGCTCTGATTGACTCTATACACAAACCCCACTACCTTGGATAAGCTTTCTCCAGCCGTGACATTGCTGGCACCACTTCCCTTCCCTCTGCACCTTAGCTGAAAGGGGGGGAAGATGAGCACAAAAGAGGCAAGGAAAAATGGAGCTGTGAGACAGTGACAGAATACCAAAGGAGGAAATAAAAGAGGAACATCTGACATTTTCATCCTCCTGGAGTGTTCATGTTTAGCTGCTTTGGTTGTGATTTAAAAGGGTGTGGTACAGAGGCACAAACACCAAAAGAAGCAATTTTCCATGGTGGGACTAGATCCAGTGTGAAAGTTATCAGGAAGGCAATTTTCTCTTCCAAACATAAGCTTGCAAAGCTTTTCAAGTTACATTTATATCTCTTTTTGTGTTTTATTGCTTGAGCTGTCATAGTTTGCATCACATACAAATGAAACCCAAATAGTTCCATAATTTCATTGCTCTTACATGCAGCTCGTTTATCTGATTTGATGCAGCCAATGCAGAGAAAATTCATATAAAGTAATGAGTAAGTAAGGAGACATTTCTGAGTTGCATATCAGCATAAATTGAATGAGAATATGAGGGTTATGATGAGAAGCAGATGTGGTGTGGGAAAGTTCTCAGTGGGATCAGCATTGGTTCCCTGGCTGAAAGATTCTCACTTACAGTATGAAAGGAAACAATGAGGCAGATGAAATTCAGAAGAAATAGTCATGTGGGAAAGGTGCAAGGAGTCAAGAAGAATTAAGGTCCATCATATAAAGGCAAATGAAGAAAATATAGGGAAGACTGCTTGTGGTGCTGCTTCGAAACTTGAATTTTAAATTATATCCCTGATTAATTTTATACATAAGTCCGAACCTTTGTTTCAGTTATACATTAATCTGAATGGGATCTTTATTTGGGACCAACATTTTCAATGCCTCAGTTGAGTAACTGTTGTGACCTAACTCGCAAAGTACAGTAAGAGAAAAACTGTTATATGAGCTAACAAGGACGTGGCAAAGAACATTTCTTTCTTACACACCAGCCTTATTTGCTACCTCAGCAGTTTTGCTTTTTGACACAGTGTTGGTGGTTTGATCTTGAAAGATGCTTTGTAAATTATTTACGAGTGTGGGGTACAGTTTCCTCTACTTTGTCCTTGCCACCCTTACCACTTAAAAGACTGCTGTATGGATAGCAGCTAATTTTAATAATTAAAGGGAATAACTTCATAGGAGTTTACTTTAAAACATTTGAATAAGGTTCTTAGGAAAGCTCCAGTGTTGTTATTAACAACGCTTTATTAAAACAGTTTATTGACAAGTTGAGAATAAGAGGTGAGGTCGTTCATTCAGCAGTTTTAGTATTTAACTTATGACCATAATATTATATTTACCATTTATATATATAGAACACAATGCTAGTGTAAGCAAAAGGCCTGATTTTGACATAGAAGCTATAAATGCATATGTTCAGACATGACATATGTAGATTCATATGATTTCAACCGAAATAATTTCGTTTATTTTTAGACCAGTCTTTCTACCTTTCATAAGAACCTTTCATGAGTTGCATAAACTTAGACTGCACAAGTGTTTGTTGAACAGACAATTTTCTTGTTTGATTATTTATTGAAATATGCACAGACAGTATATTGGACATGTTTAAGCACATCTGTGCTAGATGGCTTTTTATATAGCATGAGCAATATGGTATAGGAGGGACCCTTTAATTTGTCTATTTTTAGTTTGCTGGCTTTTTGTACATTTTCTCACCATTTGAAACAATGTAGCAGAGGTTTTAGATGTGGCATATAAATAGACTTATACTTAAACTTTTTATGTTTAATAAATTCAGATCCAAAACAACATAGGTTAGAAGACAAACGCCTAAATAAAATAACTCTCCAGACTAATTTTTGATAGTCAAGGGATATCAAAGAGTAAGACTGACATATATTTAATTAACCTACAGTAAATACAGCAGAGAAAAAAAAAATGCATATCACTACAGAAAAAAAAAATTATATTTGATATACAGTCTGTTATGATTAAGGTTTATAAAACCAAAAATAGAAAAATAAACAAAACTGCCGATCCCAAAGGTAAAAGTCAGTATATGTAAACTGCGAGGTGTATATTTCAAAAAAGTGTTCAGTGGGATAAGAACAACATCAGTGACATTAATAAATGGTGTTAGGATTATTATTATTATTATTCCCCATCTTTATTTTACGTTCTAAGACAAATCAAGGTTAGATATCCGTACAAAATATTTAGTAGTGAAGTACGTGAAGTACGAGGAGGAACAGTGAACAGCCTCATCTGGCGGGGGAGAATTTAGTCTGGACAGATTTTTATCCTTTGCTAAACCTTTCTCCTACCTCATCCAAAATAGTAAGGTCATCCAGAGCTATGTACCTCACAATTATGAAAATATTTTTTTCAATGCTACTGTTGTGGTTCAAAAAGTACCATGGGATACCAATGCTACTTTTAGACAGAAAAACTGTCAGAATTACCTGTGCTTTGGGATTTTCACCAGAAAGGAGGCAAGGCGACAGCGAATCGAAGCATGACAGTTTGACCAGGGTTTCAAGGAACCTCATTGCTCAAGCTAAAGCTGCACTGTAGTGACAAACGCTGTCAATATATTGACTGAATGTCATAAGGTTTCAAAACAGATTTTTTTTCTTTCTTTTAAGTGCCAGCCTTGTCACCCACAATCCCACTTACTGTACATTTTATATCACCTCTTCTCAATCAGCTTTGCAAATTTGTGTTTCCGAGGAGGAAAACACCTGCTCAGTCGATTAGATCCTCAAACTGACGGAAGGAACAAAGGTGCACTGAGGTGAGATGACTAATAAGAATGGACTGACAGAGGAGGAGAAGGAGGTTTGTGTCAATTATTCTATCAATACTGGCAGTTTATCAGCGGCAACAAACAGTACTTGCTGTTATGTGACAGGCATTTTGTTATCTGAGGCCATCTTTAAAGTTAACTTTTTTAGATTTCTATTGCTGTAGTATATTACAGTTGTAATTTTAACAGTAGAAGATTTAGATAGCCAGATAGGGTTCATTAAAAAAGTATCAAAAAATGTTTGCTTTGAAAAAATGTTAGGATTCGAATTTAAAGATGATTATGTTTTTCAGCACAGAATCATTAAGTTTGCTATAATAGACAAAAACTAAAGCAGTGAATATACAGTGGTTGAGTAACGTATTTCTACTTTTACATGCCCCTCCTGTTTTGCTCTTCCCCCCACACTCTAATGTTTAAAACCCTTAGACAAATAACTATATGATAATTCAATTTGTTAAAGAAAAGAAAGGCATCCAAATCAACCGGATTCTTTTTGAGATGTAATTGCCCCCTAAACCTATGGGGCTGTTTCTGCCTGTGCTAGGATTGTCTTTAAAGCAGTTGAACAGAAAAGAATTGAAATTTTTGGTCAATTTTGACTCTCCCAGTGGACAAAAGATGTATTGTTTTGCCATGGGGTCATTCTTACATTTCCCCTGGAGAAAATATTCTGCTACTCTATATGACATGTTTGAGAAAGTATTTTCAGTTTACATTTTTTAGCCATCCTTTTTACTATTCCTAAGTCCTAAATATTTTTTCCTTTGCTCTCATCAGACCAGGTAGTGTTTTCTGTTATTGTTTTCTCATTTTTAATTTACTTCACAATTTTGCAGAACTTTGTGTTGTTTTTTCAGGAAAAAACACCCTACTAGATTACAGTTTGTTAACTGATAAAAGTAAAAAAAAAAAACATATTCAAAGGTGTCAATACTTTTGGGATGCAATGTAAATACTTGAAGGATGTGTAAGCTTTACAAATTAAACGTACAGAAAAACATGGACAATGTCAAAGTGAGGTATCGTGTGTGCAATGTAGCTTTTACCAAGGAAATAACTGAAAGTGACAAACATTTACAATATTCTTCATGCAGAAGTGACACAGATGAATCCTCTCTCTGCTCCAATTTGGACACACAGTTCTTGGAATGAGAGCACACAGGAATTTAGGAGGAGGTGGATCTGCTTTGCCAACCAGAGTAAGAGGTTGCACAGTCAAATGCCATAATGGATTTTTTCCATATTTAACACATTTGAGAAAGAAAACATTCCCAAAAAGAAAAAGAAAAGTTTGCATTATCAAGTTAATTTAGAAAGGATACGGTCCAAAACCAGATGGTAAACAAACATTATTAAGAAGCATGTCCTTTTTATATTCAGTTTGAGGCGTTAACGTCAGATTTGTAAGCCAGTGCTGGTGACAACTGCATTTTGGAAACGCTGCCAGATATATTACAAGGAGCAACTGGAGCAGAACAGCTTTCTGGCAATGCACCACGGACATTATGCAAATACCATAAGAGAACATATTAGCTAGCCTATCGGTTCCCCTCAGAGATGCCTCCACCAAATTGTCTCAGAAGTTGCACTGAGCTCCCACTGAGCCAAGTAATTGATGAATTCCCATCAGCATGTTAGAGTAATCTTCCCAGCATTTTGTAATGGTATTCTCACCTTTTCATACTATATGTACTGAACATATATAATGTCAGCAATAATTATTAAGGGTCTAAATAAGTTTCATTTTTAGCTACCATATAAAAAATAAGTAAGAAGTTCAGATACACTGTACTCATCATAGGCATTTTATAGAAAATTTGTAGCACAGTTTCCTTGAAGCAAGAAGGTTATGAGTTTGATTCCTGGCTTGGGTTCTTTCTGCATGAAGTTTGCATGCTCTCCCCATGCATGTGTGGGTTCTCTCAGTATTCCCACAGTCCAAAAAAATGACTCTTAGGTTAATTGGTAACTCCTTACAGTAGGTGTGAGTGTGTGTGCATAGTTGTATGTGTCTCTGTGTCTTTGTGTTTCCCAGTGACAGGCCGGAGATAAGCACCGGCCCCCCTCCAACCCTGATGGAATAAGCCAGAGAAGGTGGATGGATGGATGACAGAGAATGTGTTTTCGGTGTGAAATTATGTACAGCTTTGACGGTCTTTGAAAAATAAAAGCTGTTTACTCAGGTTTGAATCAAATGTGAATTTACTTTGATCTATGCAGAGTTGAGCTTATAGATGAACTTAGGATAATAGTTGGACAAATGTCCCAAAGCAAAGTGCTGAAAAATCAAATATTTTTTTAATTAACCCTTACATGCATAGTGATCACTAAAGTGTACAGCTGTTTAAAAGCATTTTTTTTTCTATTTATGCTTTCAAGGAAGCTATTGCATTGGAAGCTATTGCATTGTCCCATACAGAAAAATCCCATTTGTTGATTGCAATGGAAAAAAGTCAGTGAAACCAAGTTCGCTGAGACAAGGGAGTAGAGTAATCAGCATTCCAACAGACTTCAATATTACAACTGTAAAACTAAATTACAACTATATATAAATGCAACTACTTTGTTGGTATATAGATTGTTTGAAGAATAAAATGCACAAAATACAAGTTTTTAAAACTTCCTAATGATGTATAAAAACACTCCTGACTAAGTTGATCATAATTTATACAGGAGAGGGTTAAGCAAAGTCAGCGATGAACTTTGAACATTTATATTTATTAACTGGAATTAGCAGAGCCAATCTAAAGTGGTTGGTTGCTTTAGACTGACCTATGTTTTACCTGTAAGCGATGAATATGTTTAAAACGATGAAAATGGTTACTATGAAGAGTTAATACAAGGCCAATATTAGATATTTGATATTGGCCTGTTTCATCAGGTTCAAAATGGTTTAAATATCTAACCCAAATTGATGATACGGGAAGGAGTGTTGCAATAAAAAGCACCTTTCCAGATTTCACAAAGGACAGGTTTAAATGAGGAATAAAACCCTTACATCGACATGGACAAATGGGAGCGGACCAAAACCAAGCATTATTTAAATTTGGTACCTTGAAGCCATAGAATTTTGCAGTTTTTAAAACAAAGGAGCCAAAAAATTTTGTTGAACAGGTTTTTTGTGTCGGAAATTAGACAGATTAAATTTGTTTTGACTGAAAACAAGAAGCTTATTAAAAGGCTCAAGACTGTGGTATAGAATCATAAAATCCTCCTTACAAAGCTGGTGGCTTTCCTTCAACCCAATAAAAAAATAGCATATACTTTACTCTGTGTCTAGAATGTTTAAATCTTGCAAAAATAAATCACATTTAAAATCCATTATTTAATCATATTTTTATATGAGCTTCTCTAGACACCTGAACATTACCCATAAGAAAATGCACCCATGTAAAAAAAATAAAAATCAAATAGTTAACGTACAGAGCTGAAGCAGTAGTCCCTGACACTTGACATGAATATGTCCAGCAGGACATTTCCCCCACTTGGCAAAATGGCTGAATCAACAGCACTGACAATAGCATATAAGGCTTGTAATAGCCTTGCTGTTTGTTTTTAAAGAGGCTGTGGCACTGCATGTCATTATACAGCTAATGATGTACGATTGTCATCTCACACATTGCAGAGTTAATTGGGCCTCTGTGATCGTGCCTAATGGCTTTACTAGCAAATTATTGACACAGTGATGTGGGCCGACGTGCTACAGGTTGGCAAATAAATAAATAAGCAAGTCCACACTACACCCACCTCTTTCTCCTCAGACATGAAACTCGTCAATCTTGGCAACTGCCTCTGGAACAGCTCGCTCGGTTAACATTTCAGAAAATGGCTGCCCATTAATAATAAAGGCATATTAACATAAGTGAATTCTGCTGTGGTGTGGGATTCAGTGGAACAGTTATTAAAGTCCAATTTGGCCCCATTAATAATGCATCCACCTTTGACTTTTTGATATCCAGATTATGTGGTATTACTGTGGCTATACATTATTTATTAACCACTTTCAATTGGAGACCTTGATGACTTCTAATTGTTAGGTGGCAGTGCCATTAAGTTATCCCTGATGAGGCCTGTCAATCAAGATGCATTTTCTCAACCCTGGTGTCCAACACACTTCACACACATTCATGCATATGTAAGCAATCAGAGTCAGGTGCCAACAGTGCCGGCAAAGCCAGAGGTGGCATATTATGGGATGGGGGCAAAGTGCTCCACCCAACAACCCTGCAGAGCTGCAGAGGTCTGACTCCTGTCTATCACAGGCCTTTTAAGAATAGCAGAGGGGAGGTTAAGTGGCATGGGTTTAAAACTTAATGGCTCCTGTGCTATGCAAAATGACACTGCAAGGGTGAGCAGTTGTCATACCTTTATCTTCGGGGTGCCTTTTGTCAATCAGTCAGTCACTCAGATCGTCTAACAGCAGCACATGTAGAGTAATACAAATACACTTGGGTAGAAAAACAAATCAGATGTAAATCATTATTAAGTGGAGACTTGCCACAATGCATACAATTATAGTAAATATGTAAAACTACCATGCAGATTAAAACAGCAAAACATTTACATCAATGCGAATCAGATCATTTATAGCTTCTCCAGTTCTGGCTGTTGATCAGGTGTTTTTTTTTTTTTTTTATCAGATTCTGTATCTTACCTAAGACCTACCAGTTCATATTAAAAGCATAAGTCTTTTACTGAGGATGTTGGTTTTTCAAGTAAAGAAGTTTAAGGGTTGTTCATTTTTAGGGTCAATGTGTGGTACAGTTAAGAAAGCATAGAGCTATAAGAAGCTATATAAAAAAGGCTGTATTTTCCATGAAAAGTCAAGATTTTTTTGTGAATCATTAGGCACTGAGAATGAGAGAGACCAAGAGTCTCACTCATCTCAAGGAGCAAAGTTTTTATGTTATTATTATTTCAGCCCTATCGTTAATTAATATTCTGGAATTAAAAATGTTGGCCATCTCAAATGTAAGGGGTCCTAAACCTATGTAGTAAAAGGACAAAGAGACCTCCTGTTTTTCCATGTTATCTATTCTCCCTGCACTGATCACTAATATGATATTTTCAAAACTCCACAGTAATTTTTACATTTGTTAAATTGTAATAAAAAACACAAGTCTTTTACACAAAGAAACCAACCTCTTTTCCAATATAGAGAAATACTTTTAACTGCTTCTTTTTGAAATCATATAACTACTTTATTTCTTTTCAGTGTCCCTTTTAAACAGAGACATGGCCTTGTCATGAACTTGCACACGTTTAAAAGGCGTTTCCTCTCAGGAGCCGGTACAGGGTTGTGCATGTGTATTTGATTGTATAGTGGAGAGGGCAGGTCTTTTCAAAAATTCACGAAAAAATCCTACACTATACCTTTAATAATACCTTAATACCTTTTTTTAGTCCCATATGTCTGCGATCTACTACCTCTATTGTGTGATGAGCCGAGCTAAGAAGCTAGGTGGTTCTTAGCTTAACTATTACCTCAGGAGCAATCACAGAGGCTTTGGAATCGATTAGCTAAAAGTTTATTGATTTCTGATTTAGGAAAATAATCTAATAGAATATTTTTTTAACAAGTATTTCATTTACTGATTTTAAATTATTCCATATGTGTACAACGTTTCCTAACTGTTTGGCCATCATTTTAGCTTGATTTCCACCTTTTCTTTGTTGTCCTATCCCATACCCAGTTGGATGTGTGTTCACAGAACAACATATGACGGTCTGAAAGTTATTTAATTAAATAATATGTTGTCTGCTGCCCTAGGGTGGACATTGTATAAAGTTATTGCATAATACTAACCAAGATGTTACTTTGGAGTTACCTTAGGTAAGCTTCAGCATCTAAAGATGACTCAAATATTGTTATCTTTCTGAATTCTCTTTCATATACTACATTGAAATGAAAATATAACTTAATATTCTTGTTTTGTCATTGTATGTTTTTGAAATACATGAAATTGCAATCAAAAAGTTGTTGAAATTACTATGGTTACTACACATGATTACGGTAGTATTGATTGAAACCTCTAAAAATATAAATATTTAAAGATCAAAATTCAGATTCAATAGTTGATTTCCCAGAAAATCTATATTGGATAATATGGACTGAAACTACTCTATTGATAAAGTTTGAGCAAATAAAAAATTCACAAACCAGAAAAGAATAGTGTAACATAAAAAAAAAAAAAAACAAAAAAAAAACAGGATTATAGATGGATCTTAAAAAGCAAAAATAGTATTGTTATAATAACAATAGTAAGGATAATAATATTTTTATATTATTATTTAATAATTATTATTCATCACCATTGTTATCATTAGTTTTGCTATTGTTATTATGTAGTTTTAACAATACCCCAACATGATATTAAGAAAGGACATGGAAATTAAAGATCATTTAAATGTTTGTAAATAAGATTAAAAAAACTTTTAAATGTTTAATTAAATGTGTTTGTTAAAAGCTTTTTGAGCATGTTAATATCAAATGTTTTTTATATTTATGTTCATTGAATATTCATGTCTCTGCTTGCCCATCAGCATCCCTGCAAGGCACTGGTGGAAGGCCAACACTTATAATTGGCAATCTCTTCCTGTTGGTTGACAGTACAGAGGACTCATTTCCTCACATTCAAATCTTTGAGTTGCACAAAGCCGGCTTGTCAACTTTCCACTTCATTACAGGTCAAGCAATAGACTCATTTCTCTCGGGCGCATCGCTCCCATAATTGTTTTTCACCTCTTCTTTCGAAGCCAATTTACATGTGCTTCCTTGCTGAGTGTAATAGAGACAGAAAAAGGAAAGATGAAAATGCTCTCGCTTTTCACTTTCACTCCCCATCTATTAACAACTTGACACATGGAAAGCAAAAAGTAATATGAATTTTGGTCTCCTTTCTGTAGCATTTGCTTTAAGGCATTCGTTGTGTTAGACGGAGCAGAGAGTTTGATGGGAAATCATGATGTAGAACAGATGAGAATGACGTTCAGCAAATAGGAGCCTATGCACTATATATAAGAGGGTGAATTGAAATAGAACAACTTGACTTTATATGACACAATATGAAGAAAGCTTTAATTGCTCTATTCCATTTTTAAATTTCATTCAAAATTTAACTGTAAAAAATGGATTATGGAATATATAAAGAAACTAAAAGTATATAAATATATTTTCAGTAGTTACTGATCTTCATATTGGCATTAATAACATTGTGGTATGACCATTTGCAGCAGTTTGACAGTCCTTTGAACATAATAAGGGTCAGGTGAGGAATTTGATTTTACAGCATCTTGTGTGTCCGCCAGCTACGTCTCTAAGAGCAACAGATCTTCTTTGCACTGTTGATCAGATTGTGTATGGTGGCCTGTGGAATGTTATTCCATTCCTTCTGAAGTGCCACTGTCCCACATTGTCCGGAACTGGAAAATGGTCATGCACATGCAGGCCAGAACTAGAACTTCAATGTCTTCTGTTTGAAGGAATTCCATGCAGATGCAGGGAAATTTAGGTCAGGCATTGTCATATTGAGAGATGATGTCATGCTGGCACAAAAATGACATCACAATTGGGGTGAGAATATTTTCCCAATATCTTTGTGCTTTAAGGTTCCCTTCTATTAAGTGCAATGGTGTGCAATGATGTGTGTTATGTGGAGATCATAATGCCACCACCTCCATGGGCAACCCTGGGCTTAACATTTGCATTTGCAAAATATTCACCCACACGTCTCCAGACACACTGACTTTCATCAGCATAATACAACTTGAACCTGGAATTATCCTGGAACCTCCCTCTTCCTGCCAAGGGCCATTGGACATGTGCATTCACCTATAAAAATTGGTTCCTACATCAGACAGTACTGAGATCCAGACCAACTTGAGAGTGCCGAGCATGCAAGTTGGCTTCTCATAGGCAGGTACGGACAGTCTTATTTGTGATGTGTCTGTTGTGTAGACCAATAGTGCTATCAGCTATGTGTGTTTCTGGTCTTAGCCGATCCCACTGATGGACAAGCCAGATGAGCGGATCTAGTGCTGGAGTGCTCACTTGTGGCACACAAGGACGACGTCAATTTTGCAGTGGTGCAAGTTTGTATGAAACAAACTCTTTAATGGCCTATGGTCCTATAATGTACTGTACATTGAGCCATGCCACTACTAGACATCCATACTGGACATCCCTGGGGGGATTCTCGCTCTCAGAAGATCTGTTCCCGGAATAAATACCTTTGGCCCTAATGGAATCTATTTTCAATGTAAAATGCAAAATGCTTAGAAATACATAACTGTTGGATGTTTTCTATACGAGAGCATTCTGTTGTTTAAGCTAGTTGAAATTGTATGCAGGTGCAGAAGTTTCAGGAACTATGGCATTGTCCAGCTATGGGTCATTTTGTCTGATCACCCACTGGACATGCACTGACAAAATAACTCTTTAGTGATGCTCAATGACAGCAAGTTCAAATGTACCGGTATGTGTGTGTAAACACATTCAAAGGCAACAGTAGTGCCTTATCAAATAATGTGATAAGTTCCTGAACCTTAAAGTTATGTCAGCAATCTACTTGAAAAGCTCACACTTGAAAAGCATGTTTTTAAAAGTTGATCATTTGATCCCACTATTAGTGTTAATAAGACCTATTTAAAACCTGAAATTGTTAAGTATTTAAGCTTAAAATAATGCTCAGTTTATGGCACTGTTGTCTTGGAGCAAGAAGTAGCAGGCACTATTGATGGTTTAACTGTAATAACGAGACAGTGATGCCATTATCTCGAAAAGGCAAAGGAAAAAATAAAAGTTGAGTACGACCACTCTTGGCTTCCGTACAAATACATCTAATTAAATATTATCTTTCGCAAGCAGTTTGCAATGGGACCCCGGTCTAACGCCCCATCTGATTAAGAAACCTGTTCAAAGACTTTTACTCATTATTTAGGAAGCACTAACATATCATCTTATCTGATTTTATTCTTATCCTTATCTTATTTTATTCTTATATCATATTTGTATTTACAATCTTATTTTTTCTCTATTTTGTGAACGGTTACAATACAATAAATACATTTCCCACAAGGGATTAATAAAGTAATTCCGATTCTTAATTATTAAGCACTTTGGCAGAATTCAAATGAGCCATTTTAATCTAGATTAATTCCAAGATTATTGTGAGAATAATCTAGATTAACAAAAACTAATCTATAGCCACCACTAAGATATATTTATGATGTCAAAATGTACCAAGGCATGCCTTAAAGGTATTACGGAGGATTTTCGCAAAGTTTTGACTAACCCTCTCCACTTAAAAAAAAAAATAAACATGCACAACCCTGTACTTGTTCCCGTGAGGGAACGTCTATCAAACGCATGCAAGAACATGCACCAGCCAATTTCTCCTTGTGTAAGCTGTGTTTAAAAGTTGCTGCTTGCATCGCTCTTACAAGCTTACTTTCCAAAAGAAGATTTGCAATTTTTCCACTATGTCAGACTCACCACCGATAAGTGAAAATGGGGACGAGCACGTAGGAGGGCCTTACGTAAACATATCACCAGAATGACTGACAATTAGGAGAACCACTTATTTTGATGATCCACTGGGAAAAAGAAGGTTGACATATGCTGCAATGGAAAAATCAGGAACACAGGTATAATTGCATTCCTATCATAAAATGGAGTGTTTTTAAGGCATTGCAATGTTAATTACACTAGGTTTTCGGTCAAAAGCAGCAAACCAATACATCTATCAGCTTAGATTTGGATATGACTGTAGATGTGGCTTGCTGGTTTAATTATGCAAGCTCCTAACTTCAACAGGACCTTGGCAGTGTTTCTTATGAAAAAAATAACAACACCTGCTTTTCATACCTACAGCACAATACACCCTAAATAGTGATATAGGGAAAGAGTGAATCAATGAACATTTTGAACACGGCATTTGTGAGCCCCGTATTCTGTCTCCCCACCAACCAAGGCACTAATTAATTACCACATCTGTTGAGTTCTTGCTCTCAGTATATTGTTTTTTTTTTTTGTTTTTTTTTTTTTTTTGCTGCTGTTTGTCAAAGTCATGTATTTTCTGTGATTACCATTGGATTCTTTTCTTTCTGCATCCATTAATAAAAAAAATATTTAAATTGTTTTTGGTTTATTAAAAAAATATTGTAGAGTTAAGGTTTTCTTGTGTTTTAAAGAATATTATTTCTTAGTGAAATAATACAGTCGTTTAACTAGTCTTTTCGCTAACACTAATATGGTTTTCATACTGGTAAGCATGACAAAGACTTTAATGTTTTCTGACATAGAATACATAAATAGAGTAGACTGAAATAAAAGCGGGTTGTGGCTCAGATTTCTCAAAAACAGTAGACAAACCATGTTTTTTTTCAGTGAAAACATCATAACAGATGCCGGCTTTAGCATATTGGTAGCCAACATAAGTCGTTTGTGATATTTTTACAGTGCTGAATATTATGAATATTGTTTGTCAATCTGTCAATGTTGCTCTGTATTAATGTGCTCCTTATACACTGCCTCACAAACTTTGGGGTGGATTTGGCATTTGTTACAGAGTGCTGTTTGCCAGTTTAATTACTAGTCTAGTAGCTGCTCTTTTAAATTTATTCTTAAATGATAAAAAAAAAATGTACTCAAGCAGCAGGATTACTTTGAGGTGAAATACTTACCGGTAAGTGTTTCACCTTGAGGTATTTCACCCTTTAACAGCCTGGTCAACGAAACGGTTGATCATTTTCATAGGAATATGCAGGCTGGAGTGGTAAAAGGGTTAAGAGTTAACCAAATAAAGTAGAACTTTTCAAATCAAGCTGGACAGACTTAGACATAGAAAAATTTCATTGTCATTTTGTATACACAGAGTGTATACAAAACAAAGTTTTGTTTTTTTACAGCTCTCATTACAGTTCCATTTCTTAAAGTGCAGCAGTGATAAAATATAAACATTGGGAGAGAAAAACATGGTGCAAAGACATGTTGATATGGTCAGTTTGATGCATGATTTAGAGATTTTTCAACATTCAGCTTTTTTTCAGTTTTTTCATTTTTTTTGTGAAAAAAAGAACAAATAAAAAGGTTAAAAATGCCACAGTACCTCAGTGCCTCTTGTACTGTGGTCTCAACCTCAAATCTTTGAGGGTTGATATCTTGCAACCTTTCAATGTATCTCTTTCCCCACACGCCTGAATCAAATAGCTACCTCACTGAAACACAGTCAGGCTGCATCTGAAAAATGCAAAATTGGTAAGGACACAAACCAAAGCAGAAGGGGCATCGGTGGGATCTAAATAGTGTTGGCAGTGAGGAAGGAGGTATGAATAGAAGGCAGGATGCTTCATTTGGGACAGGGACCTCCTAACGGTCCTTTCTGCCACATAGCACGTATTGATGTGCCATCCCGGAGGAGTTGGACTTCCTGTACAACCTCTGTAGGGTCCAGGTAGCGCCTCATGCTAACAGTAGTGACAGTAACCCACAATCCTTTGAGTGACAGGACATATAAGCCGAACTCACTTCATGGAGTTTAACAAAAATACATTACATTGTAAAATGTTATCTGTTACATATGCAAATGAACACACCTTCATATGTTTTTGGTTTTATACCCTATATTTCAAAATCTAACTTTTGTAACTCAGAGATGTGACAGTCAGTTTTAGTTCACATAATAGTCTGTATAAAGCAGAGTAGTGCACAAAAAGTATAGCTGTTATTGTATTTATTTTATTGAATTCATTTAATCGTATGTGGTTGTTGCTTGTGTTTCTTGCACAGTAGCTGGAGAACCTCAAAAGGTGGATCAGTGAGTGATTTTCAAATTTCTAAAATATACAAGTTTTTCCCAAATACAAGATATGATACTCATGGCAGATCCCCAAACTCCCAGAGATCTCGGCTCTGTTTAAGCAGTTTTTGGTGTGTTTAATGTACATGACTGTGGTTCTGTATACCAGCGGCATGACAGAATGAAGTACTTAGGTGTATTGATCATAAAAATTAAAATATATCTCAAGAAATTCAGTGGCATTTATGAACATCTATGTAATACAAATAAATTCAAATCAGTTTAAGTTTTGGAGATGATTATCCTTGTGACTGTTTGCTCTAGCCGTGTGCATGGAGGCTAAAACGAAAAAGGTTGGCAGGTTAGCAACCACCATGGAGTTTGGTCAAACGGTAATTATCGGGAAGATGAAATGTTTGAAACAGGCAATGCTGTATGACTAAAAAGACAGCATTTCTGACTTAAAAGAATTATTTATAATCCATGGCAGAATCTACTAAAAGAGTCGTTTATAAAAGCCAACAAAACATTCTGAAATGTTGGGCTTTGCATTGGCCCTCATTGTTAATAAGTGTTGTCTAAAAGCCTTATACTGGTTTTATAAATAAGGCATAACAATCAGGTTTTGTCTTTAGCAGATATTTGAAAAGATTATTTTAGATAAATATTTCACTTTTTCATTTTATTAAGCGAAACCAGAACAGAACCCTGGAAATCTGCCTATTAATTGTTTAATATCAGGATGTATTAAAATTTCCTTTACATGTGCAACAATGGATGGTTTATATTTCAAAACTTTGTGTCTCCTTTATCAGAAAGATTACCCTTATAAGGTGCCTTGTCAGATTATAGAGTATTATGGCTTTACAAATATATACACATGTGCTCTACTGTAGGTGCTGTAATTTATCCTTTATCTTATATTAATAATTTATTTTAATGCCTTATAGAAATGTTGCCTACAATTGTCTCCCGTCATTTTAAATCACCAGCGTAATTCTTTTCCAGTATTGCTGTATCTTCTGTGTGAGCCTCACTCCTGCGTCTGCCTTTTATAAATCTTCATCCTTCTGAAGTCACAGCGTTGTGATAATCGAGCTCCCTCTCCTCTGAAAATCTCTCTCATCCTCTTTCCCTCCCACACTTCTCCTCTGTGTTTCAGAAACCCCATCTCTTGATGCCAACTGGCAGCGGCAAGCGAAGACAAGTTTTTTTTCTTATGTCACCCTACGCACAAACTATAAACTATAATTCTAATTCACTGCGACAACAATTTTGCAACATTACTATAAATGTTCAACATGTTCCCAAATAGTTGCCATAGTGAGAGTTATCAGAATTAGACATGCAAAAAGTAGCTGACAAACCTGTGAAGTGTAGTGCAAGAACACCTTACCCAGGATTGCATCATGAGTACAAAATCAGCTTTGTCAGACCTGTTAAAGCAAATCAGGAATTATCAAGACATTATATCGTTGCTTAAATAAGCAGTTGTAAAATTCCTTGACCTAAATGATTGCTGCAAGATGTGAAAGGATTTAAAACCATGACTGCTTTTCATTGCTGTCTTCTCTCTTTTTGAAAAATGTTTTTTTCTCTATAATATCAAAGCCCAGTTTTGCTTTCTTTTCAAGTCTTACAAGTGCATGTTTCATCAGCATAGCATGGGTTTCAACTCGACTGAATGCTTTTTATCACTGACAAGCAGGTGTGAGTCTCCTCTCTTTCATTTTTCTCCCTGTAAACTTGTAACAAAGAGTTATCAAACGGCCGATGGAAGCTTTTCATTTTTTTCAGTTTCACCCGGCCACAAGGCTGTTTTTCTGGTAATACTGCAAAGAGACCTTCACAAGGCCGATCTTTTAATTGCTTCTTTGCAGGGGGCTTGTCTTGACAGTGGTTCACATCCTTTCTTCCTTAGAAAAAAAGAGACAGAAATCTCAGAAACAGCAGCAAAAGGGTTTTTGCCTACGCTTGATCTCCCCTGTGGAGTTTGTCAAACAAAAGAAGATCCTTTAATTTAGTCGCAACAGGGGCTCTCTAGTAAACTCACATAGAAATTCTGCCAAGAACTCTTTAATGTCACACAAGAATTGTCTGACCTCTCCAAGTTCATGAACATGACTGGGACAATAAATATCTTGTTGTGAACATGGTCTTTACAGATGTGCTACTGCCTTCTTTTCATTTTCATTACATGGAAGAAGATGAACAAGCATGATGGGATATTTCTGTTATTAAGGAAAGGAGTGTGTACCTGAATGACAAGTATGGCAGAGTTGAACTTCTTGTCTGGCGCTATGTAAAAGAATTGTACCTGCTTTATGGTCTCAACAAGTCTCCATGGGAACTGACTCATGTGAGAGTTTCTTTTTTTATATCTAGTACAGCTATGATAACTGAGGTTAAGGAAAATATAATGTTTTGTACAAAAAAAAGAATACTGTAAATAGCTCTGAGTGACCAAGGTGTTTTATGTTAACCCTTAGATAAAATCCTTTATATCACATTTATGTTTTCGTTTAAATATCATAATGCAGAAAAATGTTATTCTGCTGAAACACCAGAGTGTGATACAGTAAAAGCAGTCCTCAGAAATGTTTGGTAGTCATGTAAATGTAGTGTGGATAAATCAAAATGGTTAGATGTTAATAATCCAGACTTTTAAGATCAGTGAACGCACTGAAGTTCATTAATAAGGCATCAGGTTGCATTGACAATAACATTAATGTTTTGGTACTGAAAGAAGAAGCACAAAAATCTAAAAAGCCATTTTAAAGGAAGTAGTACTTATTTCATGTCATGTATGTGATATATTTATGCTGAAACCAAGCAGGAGAGGGTATGACTTAAAACAGATAAAGGGAAAGCTGAATGAGGTGGAGCAAAGTTGCTGCTTTATCATTTTGAGCATTCAACTATCTCAAGAAACATGTTAGATTTAGAAATGCTGTAAATATGCAAGTTTGTAAGAAAACTGATAAATTAAATGGGAGAACTGTGTAGGGTTGCGGGGGTCTTAAGGCTGATTAATGCTAAGAAACCAGGTCGCCACTGTGTTTGTGTCGCAGTGAACGCAAATGTACCCCCACCCCTTCCGCAGACACTCTTGCACCTCTGCAAAAATGTAGGTAGCCGCAGACAAGAGCCATCTGATTGGTCAAATCTACATCTGCGCTACACCAGGGGTGTCAAAATGGTTTCAGAAAGGGCTGAGTGGCTGCAGATTTTCTTTCCAACCAAGCAATAGCACTACAGACTCCAATGATCTCATCAAGTCATCATGTTCAGATTGAACTCAGTTGATGAGATGACTGGAGTCTGGTGTATTAGTGCTTGGTTGGAAAGAAAAACTGACTCAACACGGCCCTTTCTGGAACCACTTTGACACCCCTGCTCTACACTATGTGTATTTCCTGTTTGGTACCTTTGTATGGCCGCCTTTGTGGAAAACGACTCGAGAAGATTACCCAGCTAGAAGAGCGAGATGGGCGAGAATGCTGGGAACCTTTTTCCACCTGTATCCCCGTTTTTTTCTGCCCTAATGTCCCTGCTTGCCCCCACTTCCTCACTGCCTCGGCCGTATCTAGACCCACAGCTAGTTTGTGTCTTGCATTGTGGCGTGGAATAACATAGTCCAGACCACGCTGCAATATTGGGCATAAATCTAAAATACCTGCGACAAGCTCACTGCGACACACTGCTGCGGGGGGTATAATCAGCCCTTTAGGCTGCAGAAGTGGACGGCCATTCTCCTACATCTAGGATGTGTCTCTGCTTCAGCTGACCTTAATCAAATAAAACAAGCCCCTGACTGGATCCCTTTGCTTGATGAATTATAAATAAATTGAACATGTTTATAATATTATCAATCATAAGCAAATGTGAGTAGTGCTTTAAATAAATCTGTAGAGAGAAGGACATGTCTTAAAAGACATTTACTGTATATTGTAGGTCCTCTTCTGACCTAAATGCAAAAAAAATTAAATATTTGTATTGTAAATATTGTAAGTTGCAAATTACTTTGCGATACATATTATGTATCTTGAGATTTTGATATGGATTTAGCCTTGTGTTGCAGGTGCATAGGACACATTAGCTTTTCTTTTCACTGTGTATTTAGAGGAAGAAAAAGGCTTAACAATTTCCTATCTCAAGTGAAGCAGATTTGTTTGCCCTTTTTCATTTTAAAGTGATTTTCAGTCTTTTGAAAGAGCAAAGGCAGAGAGATCCATTTGCCCAGCAGGGAATCCTCTGTAGGGAGTTAGAGGTCTCTGCATCCCTGGGGTACCTTGATCCCTTCTCATCCATCTCCATGTGCACCTGAGCGCGCTCTCATTCAAAGCTTCTTCCTGACCATGGATCCTTGTTATTCCAACCATAGAGCTTGACTTTGTCCATTCAAGGTTTCTTTTCTTGATTATATCAGGCTGAATAAATAAGTAATTTGAATATAAGTAAGGTAATATAAATCTCATATATGTATGTACAGCTTGTACATACATATATGACATAATATATAGCTGCTAAATATTAGTCCTTTTTCCTTTGTTTACTTTAGGACAGTTTATATCCTCATTTTATCCTCAGGTTTATTTTTCAGTGTGCTTACAACCTATAGAGTAAACATAAACAACATTAAAAACATTAAATATTTAAAATATTGGTCATTCTTCGGAGTTATTAACTAATAATTGTAATTACCTCAGAAATTTGGACCCAATATTGAGACAGACACATGGGGATAATTTTCAACAGACTTTATTTAAACAAACCCAGCGAGCGGGTGGTCATCAGCGGAGCGGATAACCGGATTCTCTGTAGAGATTGGAAACACAGGTCAGTGAGTGGATTGTCGGGGTGATTACGACTAGGACCACTAAGTCACTGGCCTGATTCAAAGTCCAGTATGATCCCAGAGGAAGGGGAGGAATCCGGGAGGGAGATCGTACACCGCTTGCAGCCGTGGCTGCATCCCAAGCCCCGGGTGTTGATTAGCTGACTCCAGCCAAATGCCGAGGGGGTAGCAGTGTCTTGGGGGAAAACCCAGAGGCGAGGTTGAATCCAAACAAGGTTGACAGACCTGAAGATCAGAGAGGCAAAGATGTACGGAAGGAGAATCCAAGCTGAGACCAGTAACACAGTCCAAATTAGGTACACCAGCAAAATCTACAAAATCAGTCCTAAAACTAAAACTGACAGAAAAGACAAGGGCAAGGCAAAACCTTTAATATCCAGCAGCGAAAAACAGATCAGAATCACAGAAAAACTCACTTGAACGCTAGATTTACTCTCATCAAGAGCTCATATAATCTTGCGCTGGTGGTAGGCAAGCAAACAACATAAATAGCTGAGGGAACCAGGTGGAAACGATCAGCGTTAATCAGCCAGGCCAATAAACAGGTGTGCAGGAGCAAATCAAACTGTCAACCATCAGAGCCAAGACCAAGACAATTATGATAAATTGTGAGGATAAGTATTGGCAAAACTGCTTACATTTTGCATAAATTTATTTTTTAATCATTAGTTTTATGATGAAAATTATGTTATATTGCTTTTTACATATATAGTGTTAGGCTCATTAAAATATTCTAAAAGATGATATTTTATGAATTCCTATTAAAACAAAATTAACCTAAATAATTGCCAAATTTCAATGCCGCAGACTCTAAGCAGGTATGGATTAACCAAAGCTAGGTTAAATAAATAATGCAATAAAATTTCATAGATCAGACTTTTTTTTTGTTTCTAAAAACTGAAGATAGTACAAAAGGACAATTGAGAAATGACTACCCAAGGTAGCTCGCAGCTGTCTCAGGAGGAGATAATCATCCAAGAGTTTCTTCTAAAGAAGAAAGTCATGTCATCTTTGGACCTTGACGCTTCGGAAACTCTCCACTTATGTCTCTAGTCTTGGGTTGACAGGTGACTACCAAGAAAGAAAGCCAGACAACCAGCAATTGGTCTATCTATTCATCCACAAAACTGATATAATATGACTAGTGTTTGAAAAGTACTGAATTGGCAAAAAAAAAAAAAATCGAAAAGGATGTGCAGAACAAACAACAGGCCGGAAAAATGGCTTTCCATAATTCCTCTGCCATAGGTTATTTATTATTATTATTATTATTTATTATTATTATTATTATTATTATTATTATTATTATTATTATTATTATTATTATTATTATTATTATTATTATTATTTATTTTTTTGTTATTTATTATTATGTCTGCTTAAGAAGAAATAAGACAGCAGTCCCAGGACTATAATTCCTCATCTTGGTCTAAACTGGCTGGTGGCACTACAATTTCTGCGAGCAGATGGGGTGGGGTGGGGTGGGCGTTTTTATCTCTAAGTAGAATGATGACAGGTCCAAAGTAAATGTGGCTATGATGTGTGTTGTAGCTAATGGACAATTTGCAATGCTTTAGTGACAAACAGACAAATGAGAGGTGGCTTGTAATTTTTGTTGGTTGGATTACATCTAGAATCAATCTGAGTGCTCATTCTGTCATCTCTGGTGATTACAATGAATGTCAGAGACTCTGCTTGATCGACTACGACCACAACATTCTTCCCCAAGAAATGGTGACAAATACTTAGATGATGCATTTTGACTAAGCTTGCAT
>NW_015150655.1:490732-492909 GCF_000732505.1 Cyprinodon variegatus
TATACACATCTTCTCCCTAAAATCTCTTTCCCCTCTTCTCATCCCTATCACTCGCTCCTTTCATTTCTCCCCATCCACCCTTTTTTTCTTTGGCATTTTCTCTCTTCATCTGAGGGTATGATTTGTCATGGTGACTGAGAGAGGAGATAGAAAAAAATGTTTATTTCAGGAAAAAAATATCTCCAACGTGTCTTTAATGTATTCTTTTTTAAAGAATTGACGCAGTGGCATGGAAAAAGATTAATTTATCACGCCATCAAGCACAGGAACAGCTGCAAAGAAGGATGGGTGTAAATTGCGAGCCGCTGACAATGCCTGTGTTACAGATGGATTTCTGTGTCTGTTTCATATTGAGGTGGTGTATGGAAGAAGGGGAACAGAGGATTGGCAGAGAAAAGGGGTTAGAAAAAAAAAAAAAGCAATTTTGACAGCTTTGGTCTAAACTTTGTGACAGGGGTAATTTTGATCCATTAGCTCTGAGCCGCTTGCCTCAGCCAATTTCTCATCGTTCTCACTCTCACAA
Source organism: Cyprinodon variegatus (assembly GCF_000732505.1). Lineage (NCBI taxonomy): Eukaryota > Metazoa > Chordata > Actinopteri > Cyprinodontiformes > Cyprinodontidae > Cyprinodon > Cyprinodon variegatus. The sequence continues at coordinate 491,256 of NW_015150655.1, forward strand.
GATCTGCTCCCGGAATAAATACCTTTGGCCCTAATGGAATCTATTTTCAATGTAAAATGCTCACAAATACATAACTGTTGGATGTTTTCCGTCCCTTACGAGAGCATTCTGTTGTTTAAGCCGGTGTGAAATTGTATGCAGGTGTGTGAATTGTTAACAGGATGTCATTCTGCCTACTGGAATTTAAACTTTTAGGACAATTGAAGAAGTTTCAGGACCTGATCCAGCTTTTGGTGGTTACGGTTAGGGGGTTTCAAGAGGCCAAGAAGCCACCTCCACAACACCGGGATTGTGAGATGACAATAACAGCCTAGATCAAAGGGAAAATGTGGAGAAAGGGGTGAAATTGCAGAGAGCTGGCTATAAAATCACATCAGTGGGTATGGGAGCATGGCAGCATTTAAGGTGCTATGTGTAATATCTTTGCGCCTTAGCCTACATAATGGAAAATATAAGCAAAAGCATGCAGCAGCTACTGTTTGCTGAAATATTACTTTAAAGTTGAGTTTCTATAGTTTTGCGTCTATAAAGATGCCCTTTTACTTATTTAAAACACAACACGCATTCAAACATAGTGCAATTAGAAATACAAAATGGCATAAAGATGTACATAAAAATAACCAATAAAACCACATGTATTTTTAGTTTTATGAAAAACATTTATGTCTTTATATTACAAAGTGTTACACTATGGGTGGGAAAAATATGCATCACATCTCCATACTTAATAAATAGATAGCATTTGGGTTAAAAAAAATGGATGCATTAATAAAAATGAATAATTCCTAACAAGAAGCACAATTCTTTCTTTTGCAATCATAAGTTTGGCTAGGGTCGAGATAACTTTTAATAACTGCCTAAGACAATTATTAATAAGTGAGTAATTTCGGTCAACAAGCAAATGTAAGAGCACCATCTCATTATCAAGAATTAATAGCCAAACAGCTTTGAGTCTCTTTCAGTTATTGTTTTATAAATACCTGCTTAGTGAGGTGTGCTATGCTAATATGTGAACATGCACACTGGAATTCTAAAGCAAACATTGCACTCATATAGAATAAAAACAAACAACTTGCCAAAATAAAGAATTCATTGACAAATGCTTTAACTTCCATTTTACATGTTTTATTAGAGAAGCTCTCTTTGCTGGACTTCTATCATTCATCTAAGTACTAGATGGATGATAGAAGTCTAGCAGAAATATATAAACAATGGAAAAATAGAAAAAAGTAAAAAAAATAAACTTAAACAACATAAATCTCTAACACATAAAACATTGTGGTGATATCCCAGTTCAGTGAATATGTATGTTAAAGACCTCTATTGTTTATGTTTGCTGCTATAGGCTTAGCGTTCTGGAGGACATAGGGACCCCTATTTCATCATTCTGCTTCATTCTATTTATTCAATTCAATCCAGTTTATTTATATAGCACCAATTCACAACACATGTCATCTCAAGGCACTTTACAGTTCAAGCAGATCATACAGTCAAATTGATTCAAAGTCTTCTATCTAAGGAAAACCAGTTGATTGCATTGACTCATTGACTCAAATACAATCCCTCACACTAAGCATGCTTGTAACAACAGTGGAGAGGAAAAACTCCCTTTTAACAGGAAGAAACCTCCAGCAGAACCAGGCTCAGTGTGAGC
>NW_015150655.1:492920-496894 GCF_000732505.1 Cyprinodon variegatus
AGTGTGAGCAGCCATCTGCCAAGGCCGACTGGGGTTCAAGGAGACAGAACAGAGACACAAAAAGCAGCTGCAAAAGGTGGCCCCATCCAGGAAACACACAGCCAGGCAGACGAGCTCCGAGCTCCCATGCCAGAGGACGAAGAGAGCACATCCAGCCAGTCACGGTCAGAGAAACAGGACCACACTGGAAAACATATCTCTCATATTCTCCCACTGTTAGGTCAGTCTTTAAAGTTATGCTCTCTCTGCTTTTTTCATAGTAGCTTTGCCTCGTCTGTTCCTGTTTGGCTCTGACTCCATCGTGGAGAGAAATATCAGGTGTGCTGCTACCATCAAAACCTTTGTTTATAGATGTTGCGATGGGCTGTTTATCAGTGTAGTCCTGTTTCTCTGCCTGTGACTGGCTGGATGTGCTCTCTTCATCCTCTTACATAGGAGTTGGCTCGGAGCTTGTCTGCCTGGCTTTTACATTTGCTTTTTGTATCTATGCGTCTGTCTCCTTGAACCCCAGTCGGCCTCTGTAGATGGCCGCTCACACTGAGCCTGGTTCTTCTGGAGGTTTCTTCCTGTTAAGAGGAAGTTTTTTTCTCTCCACTGTCGCTACAAACATGCTCAGTGTGAGGGATTGCATTCGAGACAATGAGTCAATGCATCAACTGGTTTTCCTTAGATAGAACACGTTGAAACAATTTGACTGTATAATCTGGTGGACTGTAAAGTGCCTTGAGATGACATGTGTTATGAATTGGCGCTATATAAATAAACTGAATTAAATTTAAATAAATTAACCTGTTAGGTGCTGATTTGTTTTTAGTAGCCAAGAAGGATGTTTCACTCAGACCCTGTATTGATGACAGTGGGATGAATCAAATGACTATAAAGAACAAGTACCCTCTTCTGCTCTCAACTTCTGCCTTTTAACATGTCAAGGATTCCACAATTTTTAGTAAACTGGATATGAGAACTACCTATCACTTGGTCAGAATTAGGGAGGGGATGAGCGGAAGACCGCTTTTTAAAACCCCCCTAGGACACTTCAAGTACTTACTGTAGTTTAATCTTGGATTCTAATTTTTTTCAATGTCACACTGACTGCGTATAAAGAGTCCCCAAATAGGCGGGATGAGCAGATCTGTGCAGGCTGTGCTACACACAAATGAAAACATTTCCCACATTTGACTAGGACAGATTATGAAAATTTATTAGAAAAAAAAAATTCATATAAAGCCAAGCCACATTTGTAACCAGGAGAGATATACTTTTTAAAGGTCTCCATTTAAAAAAAATAATGGGAACTATGTTTAAAGAAAAGGAAAACGCAGCAATAAAGGCTGTGGGATGGTTTATATGCTGACTGAGGCAGTTAGAGGTGTTTCCCTCCAGGCCTTAAAAACAATTATGAAAAATTGTAACTTGGAAAAGCTATATCAAACCTCCTCTTCATTAATAAGATTACTGAAAAAACATGCATTGCATGTTTGACCACTTTTCTAACAATGATCAGACATATTCCAGTTATGCTTCTCTGATTACCACAGTACAGAGACTGCTCTTATCAAGATTTTCAATGACATTTGCATAAATGCAGGCTGTGGAAAAACCACAATGTTGATATTTTTGGACCTTACTGGTCGCCTTTAAGCACTCTAATTATTTAAATCCTAGTTGAAGGACAGGGACTTTGTCATGCCAATTCTTTATTTGTAATTGACGTCACTTTGGCCTCATTACCTATGCATCTCATGAGCTGAGCGAGTTTTTGACTAGAGCCACCTGTTTAACGAGTGTTCAATCATCCCTTGAATATACCTTTTTGTTTTAGGTTGTTTTAACAGATCAAATTGCGAGACCGAGAAAGGATACTTTTCCGGTTCCTCATGAAAATGTTAAATAAGGGCCTCACACTAAGGATTTCATAAAAAAACACAGGGGAAAATGGCTTGCTAACATTTCATTGACTTTAAATGGAGGTGAGTCAAAAAATGCCAGTTTGAGACGATCGATTTTTTAAATTAAAAATCCTCTAATTCAGATTAGAATAAAACAACAAAATAACATACCTTAGTTATGCAATGATGTGCCAACATATTCTTTAGCTGAATCACAACTTAACTAAAGACATTTTGGATCTAAGGAAGAGGGTTTAATTGGTAGCACACAGCATCTAATATAGTTAGAAACCACCACCTTACGTGTGATATTGGACTCAGAACCTGAATCTCAAGAGGCAACCACAAAAGTAACAAAGTTGTCCTTCTATTGTAAAGAAAATTAAATGAATAATGTCTCAGCTGGACTTGTAAAACCAACTAATGCTTTCTTCTTTCGTAAAATTTATCACTCGAAAGGTATCTTCATGTCTGCTAAAATATTTTAGTCACACAGCTACATTTGATCAAGAAGGCAGCTGCCTTTACCCTTGCTAAAACTATGAAAATGGAGCAAATCACCCCAGTCCTTCTACTGGCTCCCTTTCTCACAGAAAATAGACTCTAAAATACTACAGCTAATTTATAAATCACTGAATGGCTTAGCTCCAAAATACATTACAGGTGGTCAGTTCATCAAAGACCCAGACCTCACAGGTCTTATGAAGCAAGTGTACTCTGAATTTCCAGAATCGGAATCAAACAAGTAAAAATAGCTTTTAAATTGCATTAAATCAAGGTGCAAGAGTGGCAACTAAACATTATTAATAAATTTTGCATTCCAGCTTTCATTTCATTTTCTTACCAATCATTTTATCCTTATATTTATATAGTCTTATCGTTTTAATTATCAACTTTTTATTATCTTTAATTATTCATGCTCATTAATCATTTAATGATTGGAATGCCACTACAAGGTACTTTTCCTATTTTGTTCCATTTACAGCACTTTGAATTGTCTTGCAACTGAAATGTGCTAAATAAATAAACAAAAAACTCTCATATTTCTGCTTATCCAGACTGGGTCACGAGGGTAGTAGTCTCAGGTAAGACTCCCAGAATTCCCTCTCCTCACTTTCGCCAGCTCCTCTAGGGTACCCAAAGGCTTTCGAAGGCCAGCTGAGAAAGATCCCTCCAGCATGCCCTGTGCGATTTTCAGGGCCTCCTCCTATTGAGAGTTGCCTGAAACACCTCCCGAAGGAGACGTCCAGAGGGCATCTAAAGCAGATCTCCAAGCCACCGCAGCTGACTCTCAGATGTGGAGAGCAAGCAGTCCTACTCTGAGCCACTTCCATATGTCCAAGCTCCTCACTTTATCTCTAAGGGAGTGCCCAGCCACCCTGAGGAGAATGCTTATTTCAGCTGTTGTATCTGGCATGTTAATATTTTGGTTATGATACAGATTTTATGACCATAGGTCAGGATAGGAACATAAAAAAGGTAAATCCAATTGTCTTTTAAAGTAGATCCCCTGAAAAAAGGAACTCCATTAGTGTCATATCATAAATTCAATTTAACAGTTTTTACATCATATTTGCTGGTTCAAATTAATAATATTTCATATTAAGTGATGCTTAATAAAAAACTACTGAAAAATACCTACCTTATATATGTTTATGTATATATTTATATATATATATATATATATAAATAGTTTCTTATTTTGCATTTAAAAAGGTGCCTACTTCATTTGACTATTGCACAACAAATCAATAAAAATTTAGATTTATTGCAAATTTCTGAGAAACAGTTATCAGAAACATCTTGCCCAGCCATGATCTTGCAGCGGCTAGTCTCACATGGTCCTCCCTATTTTGCTACACCAAAGCAGCAGAGGATGCTTCTGCACTATGTTTTTGTTCAGATCAACACACTTTTGGGAAAGCAATGTTTGAGAAGTAAAAGTGGCATATTGTTTGTATTTTAAGAACAGTATATATATATATATATATATATATATATATTAGTGCTGTCAATCGATTAAATTTTTTAATCGCGATTAATCGCATCAATGCCTGAGTTAACTCGCGATTAATCGCATTTTAA
>NW_015150655.1:497814-500788 GCF_000732505.1 Cyprinodon variegatus
TATATATATATATATATATATATATATATATATATATATATATATATATATATATGCACCCTATGTCTACCAACGAAATGACAATCAGTTTCAGCTATATTATTTTACATATAACGTTTGGTCTCACTTATTACCTGCAAGCTAACAGATTTTTTTTCGGTGTGTCTTAAGATACAGCCGCACCACATTGCCAATGTCTTCTCACCTACAGAAACACAGTCTGATGAAAAAGTCTTCAAATGTCCTAAATAACACCTGAAGTACATCTTAATAAGCTACGTTGTACATGTATAAATATTGTTTGGATTTATGTGTCATGATAGACAACTTAAATGAATCTAACTATCTAACTATTATCTGCCTGTCTGTCTGCCTATCTTTCTGTCTGCCTTTCTATCTGTCTGTCTTTCATCTATCTATTATAGACCAACCACTTATTGTATTTTGAGTCTTTGAAGAGCATGCAGGCTCTGTCATCTTCCTGTAGGGAGTCATACAAAATATGCACAGGGGTAAACTTAGTTCCAATTGTAAATCTATTACAAATAAGTATTTCTTGATATGGGTTATCACCACACAAGATAAATGTGCTAGATCGAAAGACAAACAGTTTCCTTTTTCTTTTGTTTGAGATCAGTTATTTTTCTAGGAGTGCAAACAAATTTGCAGGGTGAGGAGGATTCCTGTTTTGATGGTCACCAAGTTAAATGTCTCCAGCTAAAATATCTGAATTGCTCCTAACCAACAATAGCTACATTTATTATTGTTATTTTCTCATGCAACCTTTTAAGATACATACAAACCTGCAGTTATGTTTTTGTAGGGTTTTCTCAGGGTCAGCTCAAAAAAACTTTAAGACTTTAATTATTGTGCAAATATTTCTTCTAGACTACAACTTGGAGGCATCTTTTTGTTTTGCAACTTCTGGAACCCTTACACTATCTCAGCTACTAAAAAAGAAATAAATAAATACATAAAAAAAAAATTTAAAGGACGCTTATACTGGATGTTGGTCAGGTCTTCCTTTTTCCATCTATTTGGCAGCTCCTTGGAATGACCACCCCCTCAGTGCTCCACTTGGCTGAATTGTGGCCCTGTTCAGAGATTTCTTCACTCCAGATTAGAAATGACATTTACGTCTTATCAAGATAGAGGGTCAATAAAATATTGAAGCAACAGTGTTTACTCCGATTAAGCCTCCAAGTGCCTGATAGAGATTATGGGACAGTTCAAATTCTAGTCTGGGCGAGAAATGGGGGGAGCTGTTGAATTATGGATCACACAGTCCCCTGGGAATGCAAAGAATAGATAGTGAGGTAATCCCAGGGTGCTGAGAAACCTATGAGGAAGTAGAGAGACCATAGTTGATAGAAGAAGTGATAAAAACCCTAAAAGCATCTTGATAGGCTTGCAATCATTTGGTATTGTAGTATTGGTCAACTTTCAGTTTAGAACTCTTGCTCTAAATTAGTAAAGCAAATTTATAAGTTGCATTAAAAAAGGTGTAACATATGGATTATAAACATGCTTTCTTCTCCAAATTTTGCAGCCGTAAAAGTTTGCATGTTCTTGGGTTTTATTCCTATAATGGATTCAAAAGGCAAATTACAATGAAGAAATGCAGATGGGAGCATTCTGCATCTATAGACCTACTTGCTTTGGTATACATTTGTCCTTTCTTTGGCCAACTGGTTGTTAAAGGAGTTGTTGAAAATTGTTTTTGAAATCCACTGCTGAAAATGGGTCTCTTTGTGTTATAAATGTAAATCCATGCACACAAGAAGACAGAACAAGTGTGAAAAACGTTATTTGAACTTGATAGAAAACTTTTGTGCGGTTAACATAGAAATAAATGCAATTTGTTGGATGAAAAAATTAATTGGGCCCTTTTAACAGAAAATAAACTGAATTCCTCCACTTTTGTTAAAAAAAAAAAGATATCAACAGGGTTGAAGGCAGTTTCTGCCAGTCAAAGTTTAGTTTTCATGATTATGGATTCTTTGTTGTTTGAGTCACTGTAAACAAAACACAGTAAGAAATACTATTAAAAAAAAATATTTGTGTCTCAGAATTGATTAAGTCACAAGTCCTCTAAGTCCAAGTTTACTCTTTAAATCCATGTTTGCTCCAAAGCATAGAAGCAGTACAGATCTAAGTTTGCAAGAGTGAACCATGGTAGACTACTTTAACCATATGGCTTCTTTTCACAAATTATTCAAGATACAAGAAGTAAAAAAAGAAACATCACTCCTGATTATTGAAAAACTCTTATGGCTTCTGTAGAAGAGCGTTCTATCCAATGACTCTACTTTATACAACCAAGCTGCAACCAAGCTCCTCTTTGTTGTTTTTCAATTGCTCATGAGCATAGCTTACTGGCACGCTTCTGTGGATATGCCAAAAATGTCCGTCCCCTACAATTCATGGCTTTAGACAAAGTTCTTCAGCACCTAACTGAGCAGGAAGATAACAAGATAAGATTGATGTCAAAATGACTTATTTTGATAATGAAATTAAGAACACTATCTAGAAACTCAAGTCAATGAAAGCTTTTTTAATATTATTTATATTTTGAATTTCCTATACATTGTGTTTCTTTATTAATATGGCCTTTGGGGCAGGTCTGAACTATTAGGGTTTGTCAGATTTCATAAAAGCTGAATATCTAGTATAGTGTCAACTGAATCTAATGGGCTCACTGTCTTGTGGCAATAAGCAAATGTTTTTGATAAAAGAAAATTCAACAAATGAAGTCCAGCTGAGATCCTTTCGGACTAGTTAACTACTTGTTCTAGTAATGTTAATATTTATAAAGTGAAACTTTTTTTGTAGTTCCAACATCAAATTATTTTTATTAAAATGTTTTGTGACAGAGAACATGATTTTAAAGATAGAAAGATAGATAGATAGATAGATAGATAGATAGATAGATAGATAGATAGATAGATAGATAGATAGATAGATAGATAGATAG
>NW_015150655.1:505878-518158 GCF_000732505.1 Cyprinodon variegatus
CTGGAGTGGGCAGAAGTGTATGTCAGGACAGGGTGTGGACAATTTAAGCTACAGACAATTGAAACAGGACTTAGTGGACTGGCACCATCTGAAAAATCTTTTGATCTTTGGAATTTCCACAGGCACAGACCCACCATCCCAACACAGCTAAATATCCCAGGAAATGACATTAAGACTGTCTCTTCTACTGTTTAAACACAATATTTTGGGGTGAAGAAAATAATAACAATTGAATTTTATTAATCTCACACCGGAGAAATTTACCTCTGCATTTAACTTATCCCCTTGGGGAGAAGTGGGTTACCATTGTCCGGCGCCCGAGGAGAAGTGTGGGGTTAAGGGTCTTGCTCAGGGACCCAGAGTGCAGGCTGTGGAGATTGAAATGGACTTACAACCTTCTCAGAGCACAAGCGTACTGCTCTAACTATTAGGCCAACACTCCCTTTCATAAGTAAGAATACTAATATATGCTCTCTACGGGAAGGATTAAAGCTAAGGAGGCTAAGTACTTTCCAAATACAGGGGATGTTCCTGAAGACTTTTTGGTAGAGATAGCTGTGTTCTGTGGTGTAGGTTGTTGATTCAGCAGCCTATTCATAACTGAGAGGAAAAGATAAGATGAACTCATTAGGAATTCCCACTCAACCCACTGGAAGTCATGAGAGACAGAGGGACAAGCTAAGCAAAAATAACATCACCCCTAGACAATGATTCCTTGTACATGTTTAAAGAAGTTGCAGAACAGGAGGACTCTTTCAGTGACACACTGCTTTGTTTTAAGTGCACAAAGGACTGTTACTTCAGATCCTTCCTTCCAGCAGCTGTTACAAGTAAACATCCACTGCCTAAAAAATAATAAATATTTAAACTGGGGTCTTTGATAAATTGCTTCTAAACAGCCCTGTCCTTTGCATAAATATAGACATACATTTTATGACATTTCTGTGTATTTCTGGGTATGATATTTACAATAATTTTACAGTATTTTTTTCCTATTTTTTTTACTTGTACCTCATTTTTTGTCTGTTTGTTTTTTATCTGTCAGTTTATGCATGCGTCTTTATGACTCTCATTTGTTGCCTTAACACCCAAATTTGCCCACTTTTGAAAAATTCTTCATTCTTCTATTCTCTGAATGCTACCCAGTCCTTTTAGAAAACCTCCATGAGACGTTAGATGATTTAAGACAGATGAAGCTATAGTACTTTTGAGCAAGCCAATAAAAGAAATACAGTAAGAGCTACAATGCAATGGTTCAAATCAAAGCATATTCATGTATAAGAATGGCAAAGTCACAATTTACCTTAAAATATATTACAAGACTTGAAAAATTGCTTTTCACAGCTCATCTCTCTCCAGCCAGACTTAACTTTGCTGAAAGAGAAATTTCAGTTTACAATAACATAACTTATGAAACAACAGCTCTACAGCTTTAATGAAAGCCAAATCATTTTACAAAGCATTGACCCAAGGATGCTTGTAAAAAGAAATTCAAAAATCATTATTCTCTTATCCTCCACTTGACTACTCTGTCAAACTTTGTGTTGATGTATTATATAATACATAGCTAAAGCATCTTTATAGACTTCCATGCAAACACTTTAAAATAAACTACATGTGCAAACAATTTTTTTGCTGCTGATCACCTTCATTAGACACAATACAAATTTGTATTGCACCTACTGTTAGTTCCCTTGCTATTAGCAGGTAGAGCAGAACAGTATTTGGAAACTGTTTAGCTCAAACACATTATGTTGATCTCTCTTTTTCTCCTCCTGGCTCTTTGAAATGCTAAAACTGTGGATAGCTCCACCTATGTGAGTCAGCGTCTTACCAACAGAATTGTCTGTTGATGTCTATTCTTAGTCTTATTATTGGAATAACATAAGCATTATTGGCAATGTCTCATAATATGATTTATGTGCTTGGAGCGCCATTACATTGATATATGAGAGAAGCTTATTAGAATGGCCCTGCCACAGCAGTGACATCCACAGCGCCTTTTATGAAAAGCAGGCAGTGGCCTGTCCTTTCCAATAACCTTTCCTGAGAGGAAAAAAGACAGGGCAAGACAAAACAGGTAAAGAAAAGAGAAAGACAGCTGGGGAAGTAGAGAAAGACCAGTTACGGTAACGGTTGGTGGCATTATCGCCTAGATGCCTGACAGGGAGGGCTGAGTCTAAAGCCCCCTCTCATTAGATATGCGAGCACATTAGCGGGGATAGCTGTCTTGCTAAAGGTCAGGGTAGGAGGATGCTGGGACGACGATGAAGCGCGAAGCGATGAGCATCCAACCTTCGGGCTCACCTCTTTGAACTTCAATCATTTTGGCCTTGGCTTAATAGGTCCCTGGGGAGGATCAGACGCAGGAAAGGAACGGGGAGAGGAGGGGAGCCTTAATGGGACATCATGCCACCTTGACATTTTAATTAAGACTCCCAACCATTAGCATGCCAGAAGTTGGAGCTAGCGTAGCCTATGTAAAAGCAAATGACAGTATGTCAAATTTTCTTGAGTCCCTGTGTGTAACATAAGAATCTACAGGGTAACATAATAGAGACAAAGAGCTGAAGGCTTTGCAAGGCAACATAGTGACAAGACAGCATTATTCAGCTGCTGATGCAGATACTCTCATTCACATTATGTAATTATATGCCTTATTTATGAACCATACAATATATAATAAGGTGAGACACCATTATTTTAGGATAGGATCGAAAAGTTTTTATTATTCTCTCTGAAACAATGCCTTGAAAAAGTGTTTCTCTTTAACCTTGTTACATTTTGCCACATTACACTATGCATAAAGACACGGCAGACCTTTTTGTACAGGGACTTAGCTATACTTTTTTCAGGATTTTATTCTATTGACCAACAGAAAATTGGGCAAACATTTCAAGAAAACCCTCAAAGCCCCTGATTAGGAACTTTGTTTGCTCAAAATCTAAAGTGTTATTGCATTTATATTCACTCTCCGTTAATGTGACATTATTAATTATCTGTTGCTGCAAAATTAATCAAAAGGAGCCATATTAACACATAACGTTTGGTTTTACATTCTATAAATAATTCTCCTATTTCTCATCTTCTTTTTTCCTAGTTTCCATCATTTGAGATGGCTACAGTACTTTGGTTACAAAGTCCTCTCTATCCTCTGCTACCTGATGACGGCCAACGGACAAGGATCACAATGTCAGTTGGGTTGGCCATGGATATATTTTTTTATTATATATAATAAATCTCATGATCTTATGTAGTTCCACTGCCTCGCATGGTAACACCTTCTTTGACCTGGGGGTCTCTGCTTCATATTCAGATGCTTCTAAACATTAAACCAGTCACTTGGTATAGTATTCCATGTAATAATTGTCTGCTAGCATCTTACTGTACATATATATTATTTTGACTTCAGGGGCCATAAAAAAAAAATATTGCAAATATTGCATATTTGTTCTTGCCAGTTTAATTTGATAGAAAACATCCACGACTTCGAAAAAAGTCCAAATTTACACATGTAGACGGATAACTTTTTGATTTATACCCCCTCAAAAGTGAAAATGTCATGATTTAACTAAAGATCTGACCCAAAATGCAGAAGACCAAACAGAGAGACCAGGGAAAAGTTTAACAGGTTTATTTAGAATGATGAGTCCAGTGCTGCTCTGAACACTGTCGAACCGGAACTGGAAAGTGAGGGGAAGACACTGCGGTTAGTTCAGGCTCAGTGGGAAATTAGATTCTTTGACTTGAAGAGGAGGAATAGGTTGCAGACTCACGTTTCCAGAAAAAAGGTGTCCTTTATTGAATCCAGTCTGTGTGGGATGTTCCCGTGATTGTCTTGTTGATTGAGGGCCGACAGGGTTTACCCAGATTGCAGTTGTGAACGGAGAAGCTGACTGCCACTTAGATTTCCTGCTGTACTTGAACGGGTTATTGTGGAAAATTAATCCTCTGCTCAGAGAGAAGCCCCAGACGATCCTTGGGGGAAAAGGTTGATCCAAACCACAAACTAGAATCCTCAGCTCAGTTTGTTTCTCAGAAGATCCTTCCTGGGGAGTGAAGGTCCCAAACATCCAGTTTGCAGGATGACTTCCTGCCGAGAGGCAAAGACAAAAACAGCTAGATTTAAACTCAGGTAAACAAAAGTTTAGTTTTACTCTGCCAAAACTCAGCTTGGCTTGAGTACTCAAACTGGCAAAACAAAACTCAGGTTAGACTCTGGTAAACTAAGCAAGGCTAGAGTACCCCAAACTGGCAAACACTCTGGCGTCAAGGTAGTGGCAGTCAGCAGCTTAAGAGCACTCCACAGGTAATGAGGCAACAAGGTGCAGGTGTGCAGGGAGGCCCAATAAGGACGAGGCACCACCTGGTGGAGGAAAAAAGGAAACACAAAAACAGACCACACAAACTGGATTCCTGACAGAAAAACAGCAAAAAAAAAAAGGCTTTTTGCAGTTTCCCTATATTTTAAGTCATGTGCTTTTAATATAGGCAGGATTAGATTACTTTTTTTTTCATTACTATGGGATCATAGCTAACATCTCACATTAGTTTAGCTTTATCCCTAGCAACTGTAAACAATTGTCATGCCTTCTTATAAATTGAAGCAGTGGCTGTAATGTGTGTGACATAACATTTAAGTTGCCAGAAGGTGCTCTCAAATAAATGTCTCAGCCATTTCATTCTTCTGCCTCTATGGGGGCCCCATGGGTCTTACTTGAAGAAAACAAAATCCTGCAAACTGCAATTCTCTATTTGCCATAGACATTAATGTATTTTTCAAATCCATTGTTTCACACACATTACACAACTCGTTTAACAGTCCAGCACCTAAATAATAAATTTATTTCCTAACGTAATGATTTTTTAAAATAAATATCAACTGAAAAGCAAAGGAATGGAACAAAAAGAAACATACCTACATGCGTTGGCTATGCCAAATTGCAGGTCTTTGGCCCATTCCCAACGGTTTAGTGTGCGGCGCTAGCATGCAAAAATAGTAGCAGGAAACTGGATGCCTCCTAGTGTTAACAAGAGAAAGTAAACTCCGGACGTCATGCTGCAAACGGACTCACAAACGACTCTGCACGAAGTTTGAGCCTGTTTACTCTTCAATTTTCTCGACTTTGTCATCCAAAATTGATCTAAAGCTGAGTAATATTGATCAAAATCTGATGAAAAGTTAACTGTAAAACTTGTGTATGGGGGCTTTTAAAATCTTTTTTCTTTCTGGTTCCACAGAAGGGAACTGCTCTTCTACCCCACTAAAGTGAATAGTGACAGGAGTCATAGAACCATAAGGTCCCTTACCTTGTCTCACCTTTTACTTATTTTCTTTGAAAATCTCATTGATAAAATATAAATTTTTTTGCCTTAAACAATCATTAATTGAACACTTTAAATTGTTGTCAGCCTCTATTTTCAAGGTCTCCATCTTTTGTTTGCTCTGTGCTCAACAAATGTGCTGAACAGCTTTGAATATATTAGCTCTTAGCACTGAAATGTGTGAGCTAACATCAGAAAACAGAAAAAAACTTAGACTTAGACAACGTTTATTTTCATTTTGTATACACAGAGTGTATACAAAACAAAATTCGTTTCGTACAGCTTTCATAACATTTAAATTCCTTAAAGTGTAGCAGTGATCAAATGTAAACAGTGTGGGAGAAAAAACATGATGCAAAAAGAATCGCATTGATATGGAAGTTCAGAGCATTAAATATGTATGGTGTAAAAAAAAATAAAAAAATAAAAAAATATGTATGGTGCAGATATGCAGAATGGATTGGTGTTATTACTGTAATGCAGAGTAAGTAACACGATAAAGGGTTTTTACAACAGTTCAGCTGTCTGATGGTGATGGGGAAGAAGCTGTTTCGGAATCTGCTGGACCTGCATTGAATGCTGCGAAACCTCTTTCCAGAGGGCAACTGGGAGAACAGTCCATGGTGGGAGTGTGAGGGGTCATTGATGATGTTATGGGCTCAGGACACACAGCACTGGAATTAAATTTATTTTATTGAGGGAAGAGGAGCCCTGATGATCTTCTCTGTGGTTCTCACCACTCTTCTCATTTTCTTCCAGTCTGAGACGTTGCAGCCTCCACACCACACAGTGAGACAGCTGGTCAAGATGTTCTCTATGGTGCTTCTGTAGAAGGTCTTGAGGATGGGTCGGGGCAGGACATCCTCCGCAGGAAGTACATGCGCTTTTGTGCACTTTTGGCCAGTGAGGTGGTGTTTGCAGTTCAGGTGAGGTTGTCTGTGATGTGTAACCCCAGGAATTTGGTACTGCTGATCACCTCTACAGCTGAGCTGTTGATGAGAAGTGGAGCGTGGTTAGGCCGGTTCTTCTTGAAGTCAACGATGATCCCCTTCGTCTTCTCCACATTCAGGATAAGGCTGTTACCTGTGCACCACCAGTTGCTCCACCTCCTCTCTGTAGTCCTGGTCATTGTCGTCTCTGATGAGGCCCACTACCGGGATTGGTGGTGAACCTGGGGATGCAGTCGTGTGTCATCAGGGTGAACAGCAGAGGGCTCAGGATGCAGCCCTGAGGGGAGCCTGTGCTTAGGGTGATGACATCAGAGGTGTTCTGTCCGACCTGGACTGACTGAGGTCTGTTTGTGAGGAAGTCTAGCAGCCAATTGCAGAGGGGTGTATTGAAGCCCCTTTGTTCCAGTTTTTCTATCAGATGCTGTGGAATGCTGTGTTGTAGTCTATAATTGCCCGCATGCCTTACCACATCCTCCTGGTGTTGCTGGTATCATGGAAAAAAAAAAAACTGATGTAAAATCTTTCTCCTTCAAGTGAACTCTAACAAGGAAGATTAATCATTGCAAGGACATTTGAAGCTTCAGGTCTAAAAGAAAATTGCAAATTTTGAATGGTTTTCTTTGGCCGTTGACAAGACTTGTAATGTCCATAATAAAGTCTTGTTACTTATCTCTGTACATGGAATAACTAAAGACTTGGACATTAAAGAGGAGGCCAAAGGGCAGCACAATGGAAGCAATTTGTTCACACAGGTCAAAGTATCCATAGACATGCTATATCTAAAGTAGGAAACATTTGTAGATGTAGCCACTGATACTAGCTTAATTCTGACTAGAAGAATTTAGAGACTTTTGCAGCTTATGTTTTTGAAATGATTTATTTACCAAAACATGTGGGTCAGTGATAAAAAAAAAACAACAACAAGGCAACAGCACTAAAGAGAGCTTTGATCAATAAGGAGCATGACAGTGAACATAGTGATATAGAGCATTCAATCATTTTTACTAGAACTCATTCTAAGCAAGGTGCTTAAAAGAGAATGATAACAGATAGCAGAGCTTTTTAAGTTTTGTGAAAAGAAAATCAAGGGCATCCCAGAGCTCCCAGGTGCAGTTCAGATGGCAGATCTGGCCTTTGCTGTTGCTGTGACTTCACTAATATATGAACTAAATACTAAGCTGCAAGGCGAGGGCCTCTTTGCATACACAATCATAGCTTCGAGACTGATTTCTTGAGTAAGTTGAAGTTTCTATCAAGTCAACTAGAGAGCAAAACATTCTTTTTCAATAAGACTTTATAGACATTTGAGAATAAAAATTGATTTAAACCACTCTGAAGTTGGTTTTAAAGTTTAGACAATCTACTGTGTGAGATGTGCTTGAATAAACCATAAAGCACAGCTGTTGGGACATCCCCTGGGGTCAGAGGGACTCCTCACGTTGCAACCAGTGTGTTGTTCTATCATACTGTACGCTGCACAGAGCTATATTTGAAATATAGAGGACTGTGCTCAGTTTGAAGATGTTTCAGGTGAGTAAATAAATTAAACACGCAGCGAGGGGTGTGCTTTATTGCCGTTTTATCCTTCATCTAAAATATCTAAACCTCTACATAGTCTTTCATTTACTGCTTCATGAATATATAAACAATGTTAGACAAGTAATGTACCTTGCGTACCGTTTTTCTTTGATATACTTGTAATATAGTATGGTTATGTAGATGACAGACTAAGACTGATCCTCAGATTTTCAGGTTGGGCTATGGTTTCTGTAGGCCTAAAGGAGTGTTTTCCTCAAATGGCAAACTGGTTTGATCTTCACCAACCTCAGTCCATATGTCAAAGGGTGTCTGTACCCCACACTGATGCCACAGCTTGTATCTATGTGCTGCTGGATGACATGTACTGTATGCTCAATTTACTGAATGAACATTTGGAAAACATGAACGTGACTTGTACTATAAGGTACTTTGAGGGTCCATTGCACAAGAAAAGAATTCCATTTAAAAAAAAGCAATGTGTTGTTACATTTTGGACACATCTTTGTCTTACATGTTTAATTGCATTTTGTTACCTTCATCTCATATAGGGTCATGTCCTTTGAGAGGGTCCGGATCCTTCACACTCCCACCACAGACAAGACAAAGTCAGCAATCTTTGTAAGTGCAGTGGGAAACCTTTGTAAAGGCACTGACCCTGATGAGCGGAGGGCACTAATAGCAGTACCTCTGAAGCCAAATGTTATAGCAGTTGACAAGGCTCATTCTAACGTGGAAAGGGACCAAACTCCTATGAAGTGTAAAACAGAGGAAGAAGAAAGGACCTAATGTCAACTTTGGACATCCACAATATATATGTATATGCTTATTTTTCCAGCCTTATCATTATTCACTTATGATTTTTCACCCCAATGTTGCTACTGCTACACTGTTTCCACTGATGTTGCATTAACTAAAAAAAAGCTACAACAAAAGTAATATTTTTTGCAGCTTTATTATTGATCACTCACTAATTATAATACTACAATGTCACCACCGCTAAACTGTTGATTTTACATTAATTAGAAAAGAAAAACCTAAAGCTGTCCTTTCTGATCCAGAAAGGCTTAAATTATAGCTTTTTCCTTTACTATTTACATGTCAATTTGTTTGCCTCATCATCATTAAGTTTATCTGTAGAGCGCTTTTAAACCACTAACAGTTGAAAACCAAGTGCTGAACACAGCTACTCAAAAACATAAAGGGGACACTCAAATAACACATCCTAGATCTGAATGAATTAAATAAATAATTGCATACTTTGTTCTGTACAAAGTTGAATGTACTAACAACAAAACCACACAAAAATCATTGATGGAAATCAAATGTATTAACCAATCGAGGCCTGAATTTACACACACAAAAGTCAAACACAAAATTAAACTGGAAAACACACTATAGGCTGATCAAATTTTTATGTAATGTAACGTCTTTAAAACAGATCAAAATTATGTTTTTTGTTGTGCGTGTCCTCCACATGTGTGTATAACTTTCCTGGGCATGCTCCCCAATGAATACAGTCCCTTGAGAAATACATAAAACATCTTTCTTTTTGATAATGCTTATAGTTAGAGCTACAGTTGCTTTTGCTGCTATAGACTTAGACTGCTTGAGGATATAGGGACCAACTATTACAATTTTGCTCTATTTAATTTCTATTCTCCAATTCTGCAGTATTTGTTTGTTCAACCCCTAACTTTTTGTTGTCACTCAAAGTATCTTTTACTGCTAGCTGTCTCAGATTATATGTTATTATAAAGCATTATAAATGCTTTATAATAATAAGATAACAAGAATAATATTAACAATAAACAAAGTCTCTTGCTTCTTATTTTTCTTAATTTTAATACCAAGATATTCAATCAATAAATAAGTTATACATCCAGGCGCTTAGCAAGAATATATATCACAACCCAAATAGTTGAAACAAAGATATAAATATGGAATATAAAAATAAATTGTTTTACGTTTTCATAACTATAAAAGCTTTTAAAACAGTATTTGCAATCTTTTTTGGTAGATTAGATTAAAGTTTAATAAACAATAGAAAACAGACAAAATACATTTTTTTTTTCTAAAACTGCTCAGGTAATAAACTAAAGAAGACAAAAAAACAAAACAAAAAAAAAACAGCCAAAGTCCAAAGAAGAACTTTGGAAACCTTTAGAAACAATAAAAACTATTGATAAAGGCCATGAAATTCTGGTCTCTTCAGTGTGCTTGAAGCGGAACACATTATGTTTTATTGAACTTAAATGAGCTGTAAAAATGGCACATGACTGTCATATGCTCTCCCCCAACCAAGCTCATACGGACATACCAATTGTCTACTTATCCTAAGGGTATGAAAAAATGACTAACTGGATACCATACATAATAATAGATTAAACTTCAAACCAACAACTCTGTGGAGGCTGTTATGTCATACTGTGTATTTCAGTGTAACAGATGTCCAACTTTCTAAAACTCTAATTTATCATCCTATTAACGGTATGCATAGTTTACTGTCCATTGTGGAGCTATTTTGGCTTCATTCTACATCTAATCCAATTGAACTCAGCACAAAAACGGGATCCCAAAAAGAAACAACAAAAAAATGTTGAACACAGTTCACCTCAGGACTACTAGTGTAATTAAAAAGGTTTCAAAGAAAGTTTAAGACACATATTAAACAGCAACTACAAAAAAAACAAAAAAAACCTAAAGCTTCTAAATGCTTAATGCTTTCTGAAGATGTGCGAAATTTTTCATTGCACTGCAGTTTCACAATTTAGTCCTCAACATTTAATTCACACTTACTTGATTAAACATAACAAAGCATTGGTATGGTGCAGTAAAACTATGTCTAAAAGTTTTTATTTTTCTAAGAAAATATTACTAACTAAACATGTCACAAGTGAAATGTAATATTTGTAGTAACAGATTACATTTACAAAGTTAGTTTAATATGTTACTACATCTACATTAGGGGTGTGCAAAATAATCGTGATGATGATGCATTCTAATTTTCGTGATCTACTGAATCGATTCTTGATGCCAAGAATCGATTATTAATTTAAAAAAATGAATAAATAAAATTGCATGAATGGTTGGCGAACATCAGCCAAAAACAAGTGCAATACCACTTCCAGTCCAGTAGATGTCGCTGCAAATGTGTTGACGCACGCTGCCTTGTGTCACAAGCATTTCCGGCCGTGGGATACTGTGCCGAGTCATTCAAAAACAAAACATGGAGGAGAAAATATGGCAATGCATCGCAATAATTCAAGTATCGTGATGCATCGTGATAGAATCGCATCGTGGCCTGTGAATCGTGATTCGAATCGAATCGTGACTTCTTTGGCAATACCCACCCCTAATCTACATTCTGTTCTGACTCTTGAAGGAGGTGGTCACATTTCACTCCTGCTCTGGAAGTCCCTGATTTGTCCCTGCTTTGCTGTGTCTTGTCTTTTCTGAGCCCTTTCTTCATATTACCTGAATTCAATCAATGGATTTGGTCAGCTGGTCTTTCAATGCAATTGATCAAATTTTCTCAACTGGAAGACAGGGAAAAGGGGACTCTTTCTATCCTGCCAGGACATACTTCGTGGATTACACCATGGACTCCTGGAAGGCTTGGAGGATGGTGTGTTTTACAAAGTTGTCAGTGAAGGATATGGAAGATGTATGGTTTTTCAGATTTATGATTTCTCCTGTTTGGATTTGGAGGATACATGATGTATCCACAATTACAAAGGATTTTGACGACAATTTGGTCATTGATCAGGCTGCTGGCCTCGGCTGACACACTCCCGAAGGCTGTGAACGAGCGTACTGTGAGCTGAGCCATATGCTGGGTGCTATTGAACACAGGCTGGCTGTGGTGGTTGAACTCAAAGGTGAGATTATATAATATCCTGGATGCCTACGTTCGCTTCAAGGGAGAAAAGCCCAAAAAATTTGTAACATTGGATTCACCATGTGAAGCCAGCAAGAAAAGACTAAAGGCTGACAGAAAATTCCTGTGCAGCCTACTCTCAAGACAATAAGTATTATTTTGAATTCAGCCTCCTCTGGATGTTATGGCTGAAGGGCCCAGAACTGCAATCCTCCCCCCTCCCCTACCCATGAATATCTGTGGATGTGTCCAGAACTGTAGTGCCACTTGATAAACTTCAAGAAACACACTCATCATACACACACATAACTAATGCTAAAATGTCAGATTGACTTGAATGTGGCTCCAGCCTCTGATGTGACCCTCTGCTGAAATGTTTGTCTCATGTTTAGATGAGATTTTTTTGTGCTAAGGTTTTTTGATATCTCAAACCATATCCTGCCAAGGATAAAGAGTGAAATATGCTTTTTTTTCCCTCTCTCTCCCCAATGTGGTTTCTATCTTTCCACAGAGATACTGTAAAGGCAGTGCCATAGGGAACCGCCTAACGGTGGGGTCCTTCGCAGCCATAAGAACACGTCTCAGTAAA
>NW_015150655.1:518983-522509 GCF_000732505.1 Cyprinodon variegatus
TTTTATTAATCATTCAGCAACATTATAATAGTTAAGAATACAGTCTAAATATAATAGAAGAGTGTGTCTCAAACCACATCCATGCACAGGAAGAATACCTTAGACTTTCAAAAGCATGAAAGAGATGGTCGGTACAACCTTACAAACCAGCAACAACTTGACTGTACATAAATCCCAACTTTTACTCCATAGCTGGTAATAACTATGATAGATGGTACTTATGTACTGATAGCAGACTTGACCAAAGCACTTAACACTATATTTACTTTGCCCAGCGAGGCTACAGTACACTGGCGCCACCTGTGTCTCCGACCACCATCAGTAGGCAATTTTGGTTGAAGTGTCTTGCCCAAGGACACAACGAGACTGGGGCTTGAACCGACAACCCTCTGGTTGCAGGGCAAACTCCTTCATCTAACGCCACTCTCGCACCATGTAGGGTAAAGTGGGCACACAAAGCGAAATGTTGGTGGTGATCCTGATGTTACCATAGTGGCTTCTGCTTTGTAAAATCAATCCAGAATTTCTTCAGGTGTTCATCTCTCAGAAACTTATATCAAGTCACCAAGCTGGAAAGATTTATGAATGAGGTCAATGAACCATGGTTGGTTAGCTAGCTAATAGCAAACTGTCATTGGAGATATCTGTGTCTCACCAGTTAGTAATAGAACCACCAAGGCTACCACACTCTATGTTATTAAATTGCTGGAGCAGCAGAGCTGGGGTTATGCTGAAAAAAAGCTATGTGGCTGAACGCTCAGTCTTGAATCTCCAAAATTCAAGCCTAAATTGGTGCAGGCATTTTACATGTTTTTTTGAAAATGAATGAATATTTGTGTGATGCTGATGCTGATGCTTTTCAGGAGGATCTACCTCATACAGTCCTGTAGGTTTATTATCGGACCAGTGTATACATAAAGTTGTTTTTTTTTCCCACCCCACAAAATTGATATGAAAGAAGACTCTTATGTTTCCGTGCAGTATATAAGGCTTTTAGTGAGGCGATGCACCTGTAACAAAGGCAAAACAATCTCTGGACAGAGAGTTGTGATACCAGCCAATAACAGATCTGCAACACAGGCACAGTAGATAAATCCCTGGCGAGACATTCTGTTACACAACATAAAGGATACCTTTCTTTTACTGTTCTTTATTGCTATTTTCCTGTTGATTTCACCTCTTTACAGGATCTAAAAAATACATTTTATATTTGGCCCCCTCAAGTCCTACTGTTTGTGAAGTTCCCCTCATAGAGATATTAATAATTATTGTTGTTTATATTTAAGCTTTTTATTAAACTATATATGTATAGCTGAGTCTAAAACAGACACAAAGGACACATCAGTATATCTTTCAAAATCAATTATTGCAGTAATAGTCAATGAAGAAATACATGTATATAGATATCTTGAGAAATACATAAAAGATCTAATTTAAAAGATATATACTTTTTTCTACAGGCAGAGTAGGATGAAAAAGAAACACATGTGTTAGGTACAGAGCTGCAAAGACCAAGAAGAAAGTATTTAGAATGGAAAGAGTCTGCCTCTTGTTCACTGAAGCAATTTTTTCATGAGACTTTAGATATACCCATGAGAATGCAGACAATTTATTCTGGTCTTTACTGCAGAGGCAGTTTACACATACTCTCAGTTGGAGTTTTTGTGTCTAGTGTCCTTGGTGTAGCACATCACACCAAATAAAAGAGTAAAGCCTGGTTTACAGTATGCTCAGAAACCAGGTCATCTGAGTGTGTCGCAGTTAACGCAGATATGCCCCCCTCTTCCGCAGAATCTCTTGTGCACCTTCCCAAAATTGTAGGTGACCACAGACAATGCCGCAGACAGGAGGCTTCTGATTGGTCAAATCTACATCCGCTCTATACTAACCGTATTTTCATTTTGGTACCTTACCAGCTTGTTTTATCCAAGGGGCATTCAAAGGATGTACAAACCATCTTCCGGGACACTTTTTTCACCTCTCTGCCAGCTACAATATTTCTTCTATTTCTAAATTGATCAGCTGGATCTCAGTCAAAGTGCGCATTGGTCCAGTCTCCATTATTGTTGAATGACCTCCATAACTGGAAGAGAAAAATCTCAAGCACCACACCCACGATCCCAGCTAGTTTGTGATTGTCCTTCTTGCGTTGTGGCGCAGAATAACATAGCACAGACCATGCTTCATTGAGCATAAATAAAAAATTCTGCATCATACCTGCGACAAGCTAAGTCTGACACACTGCTGCGGGTGTATACACAGCCCTCAAGGGTGTAACATTTGAAATACATTGAAGACAAAGTTTTTTGAAGAGGGAGGTATTTTTTCTAAACATTGTTATATTGTTATCTTAATGACCACTCAAATGTACTGTATGATTTTAATTAAAATCCTGAGGTTTAAATGCCCAGCAATGATAAAATGATCTCCAAAAACATGTCTGATGCAAACTCTACAACCTCCATGCAAAAAAAAAAAAAACAAGTCTAATAAAAAAAAACCATGCAAACAAAAAAACAAGCTGCAAATGAGCAACAAATTGGTCCAAACATGCAGCAAACACGAAATAAGATGCAAACACATATGCGAATAGAAAAACTACAGCAAACTTCCTCAACAAAACAGAAGTGCTCTAGAACTCTAGAGGCGGTCGAAAAAGAACAAGCCATACCTAACCAGAGTGTTACTTATATATGTCACTATAACCATATAACTATTCTGTAACATTATTGGACTATGTGTTTGAACATAAAAGGGAGGGGCCAATAGTGAATTGAGAGGAGGAAGTGGCTGGGTTAGGTCAGTGTAAACACATGTTCTATGTCGTCTCGACTGCTTCGGTGGTTGTTTCTAACAGTATTATTCTCTCTGTTAAGCAGTCGAGACGATATAGAACATAATCGTTAGAAACTGTGTTGTCTTCTGACAAATCAGCAACTTGTCTGGATTCATTTGCTATTGCATTCCACAAGTTAGCCATCGCTACACGTTTGCTGGGAGGCAAAATCCAAGCACGCACGCTTTTGCTCATTAACCGTTTCCAGGTGATGCCCCATGCCCCCCTCCCTCTCCCTGCCCGACATCGGTCTAACATTACCAGCTGCAGTCAGACAACCAGGTGGAAATAGACAAAGTACAAATAGACAAAGTGAAAAAAAAAAGGGCAGGCGAAAATCCTGTGGGTAAAAAAAAACAGAAAAGTTTCAGAAATAGTAGGACGTAAAAAAAAAAAATGAAAATAAATATTTATGGCGGAGTAAAAACATAGTTTAAAAATGTTATGGTGTAAATCAGTATGAAACAAAAATAAAAACATCTTTTAAAAAAGTAGGTGTAAATAAATATGAAAGAATAAAATAGGTTGCAGTAGAAATACAGAACAAAAAAACCCACTTGCAAATATACAAACATGAAATAAAGACTTCAAGAACATTTATAACAGAAAATAATTGGGATAAACATAAGTCATCGTAAATGTAAGAAGAAAGAAAAAATAAAAGCAGAACCTAAAATATTTATATTTTAG
>NW_015150655.1:523135-575877 GCF_000732505.1 Cyprinodon variegatus
GCAATTAAACAGTGCATGAAAGAAAATGCTTTTTGTTTCAATTGTAACGTTTTCAATATTGGCTTTATCTTTTATTTTCATATTTCTTTAATTCAGACATGAGGATGAACTACAGTGTGAAACACGCCCAAACACAAATAAAGTGAGTGTTATAAACATTTTAACAACAGCTTAATTTTCTTTGTCATACCTTCTGGAAAAGTATATAACCATTTATAATGCTGCTATAGTGAGTCATCTGTTGGTGTTAAAATGGCCAACCGACTTTTTTAGACAATAATACAGAGATTAATACCCCAACACATTTTATGGATTTGGGCAGTGATCCGCTTGAACGGCTAATTGTGTTGTTTTATCCCGACCTTAAGGACCAAAATGCTGAACTAATACAGTGCATCCAAACTACTTTAACCAAGTCAATTTAAATTTTAAATGAAGAGCTTAAGGTTTAAGCAATTCATTTAGTATCTGTATAACAAACTTATTCTTGTGCCTTTGATGGCTCTTTGGCAATGTTTTGCAGGAAAATGCTCTAAAAAATTGAAGCTAAAGGAAATGTATCATCTCAAGGTTTCATCAAAGTTTGGGAAAAGATTTAGTATTCATAATGAAAGTAATTTAGAATAGCAGTCCACCTACGGCAAAAGAGAATGGGAATCATAATCCTGAGCATCAGAGCTGAACGTCTCAACTAGCGCAGGCTCTGTATAAATGGGCTTAATCAAAAGCTTTACATCTGCTGGTGTCATAATTCCAATGGAAGGTCATTACTAGTTTGGGGAACAGCTGAATATTTCTCCATCAGAAAAAAACCTAATTAGTTTTCACAACAGAAAACCAAAAGGGCCAAAACATGGCTGCACTGCGGGCTATCTTGTAGATAACTCTGTTAGCCAGACATGTTTTGTAATTAGTTTTTCCCCTCCACTGGGATATTCAATAACCTGCAGTTGGAGAGATGGAAGATAGTAATACTTATCTCAAATGTTTGTGTTTTTGTGTTTTTTGCCCACAAAAATAATCCTGTCATTCAAAGGCAAGGATTAACTAGAAATAAAACAACTGTTTCTTTTAGCAGGTAAACAGGAACTTTCCCCTGAGTTTGGCACAAAATCATTTATTCCATTCAGTCTCTTTTTTTTTGTCCCCCACAGTCATTCATTCATAGAAAAAGCTGTTTTATAAATAGCATTGTGTAGCAATATAATACAAAAGAAAAGTGACAAAACATTAATTAAGGGAAATGTTTACTCCAGAGATTTCACTTTGCTGTGTTGTTTGGGGCCTTTCTCTGTTGTTAAGTTCTCTAACTTACATGTATTTCTTTAAGAGCTGCTTTCTTTAGCACTTGTAATACTCTAAATTATTAATTCATTTTCTCATTATACCATTTTCTAGGTAAACTTAGGTAGAGCTAAAAGGGTGGAATTATCTTTTTTTCTATGGTTATAAAGAAAAAAGTATTCATTACTGCACACCTACCTGTCACTTTGTGATATTACCCTGGAGACTGTTGGGGGCTGAAAGGGCTAACAATGTCCATTGGCTTTGATTCCTGATGGATAGATAATGCCACTGCATTCACGTGTCCAGATTCTGGGAGATGTGATTACTTCCGACAGCTTGTTTGTTCTCATTCCACCTGGCTGGAGTCAACCCCAGAGCGGCTCCACAGGATAGAACCAAAGTGATGCAAGCAGAAAACACAGAGCTTCAAAACCCTCTCAGCTTGCTCAGCAGCGAGGCTAAGCTCTTCTACACTTATGGGATATAAAAGATTTATAAAAAGCAAGTAAAAGAAACAAAAGTTAAAATGTAAATATAAACAGTTATCTATTAATCCATCACTTTTACCGATAATGCTCAGGATTGCAGAGGTGCTGAAACCGCCAGCGACATGATTTGTACTGAATAGGATAAAATGTGCAGCATTTGTTTTTAGATTTGTCTCGTCTTGTCATACAAGAGCTATAACTATACTCTTATTCAATTCATGTTATGCTGCAACATTTTGAAGAATGTCTAGATTCCATTCCAGGCAGTGGACCCGGAGAGTGGTGGAGTAGTGGGTAGAGTATTGTGAGTTCAATCCACACTCACACAGACTACCACTCTGGGTCCCTGAGCAAAATACCCTGAACTCCCACACTGCTACTCGGGCACTGCACAAAGGCAGCCCACTGCTCCCCAAGGGGATGGGTTAAATTCAGTTCATTTCGTTGCTCTGTACTTGTGACAGTGTAATGACAATAAAATAATGCTTATATACTGTACCATCTTCTTCCATATATATATATATATATATGTTTGTGTGTATACCTGTCTAGCTCTCAGAACAAGGGCAATTTTTCCAATTTCACCATCCGACAGGACCAGTTGTTGCAAAGTGAGGACATTTTGCTGGTACTCACAAGCTGTTTCGCTAAAGTTTAGGTTTAGGGCTAAGGTGTCATTTGGGTTAGGGTAAGGATGAGGTATGCATTGGTAATGGTAAGGTTTAGCATTAGTTTTAGGGTTAAGGCATAAAAATGGTTGAAAATGACTGAAAATCAACCGAAGTCAATGGTAGTCAACTCACAGTCCTCACTACATATAACAAAGTATGTGTGTGTGTGTGTTTTCTTGGGATCCAGAGGTTTTCGGACTGTTCCATAACATCAATAGTGTAAAGAAAAATGCTTCTGTTTCTTCAACCATGGCTGACGAAAAGGTGGGTACACCTACTGCTAACAAGGGCACGGGATACAAAGGATGATAACAGAAACAGTGCTTGATGATGGGGAGACCTTGGTCTGGGAGTATTGAGGCTACATGGAACACACTTTCATTCTGACAGGTGACTGCAAGCAGGTGCTGTGCTATGAGAAGGCAAGGGAAAATCTCTAATGCAGAGTACAAGGGTAGAGCATGGGTTGGAGCCTTTCGGACAGAAGTGGCGAAGTTGGCCTGACCCTCTAGGATGGAACTGTAAGTCTTGTGACAATAGCGCCGCCTGCAGCTTGAATGTTGGGTGGTGATGGTAGGAGTGAGGAGGAACAAGACTGACTAGAACTGTGGCCCAGCATTTAAAAAAAAGCTAGCTTGTTTTTTCCCTGCACCACCCTAAGTGGGTTTAACAAAAGGAAGGTAAAGAAAAAAATTCAGGCAGTACTGTATGTTTAACCTGTCTTTTACTAGATTCAAAGGTCTTAATGATGAACATGACCCCCTTACATCAAGCTTTCAAAATTTTCTCCTATTCTTGATGTAACTGTGTGGAATATTCTGCCATTTTGTCCTATTCTTTATTTTGTTTTGCTATGTAGTATTATTGATAATTATGGTAATGGTAATTATGATTAATAATCTCTCCCTCTAATCAAAATTAATCCACAACAAACTTATATTTCACATAACTTTGATCAATGGCTACCAGCCTGTAATGATTCTAATGAAAAATGTGGATTATCAGTTAACTATTGTTACTTAATTTACCAGTAAATGTAAATATTTAAACTTGTTGCGGACACAGGTTTGAATTAACCACCAGTAGATTTCTTCAATTCAAATATATAAATATAATTGGTAATTATTAATCATTGAACAAACCACATGAATGTATAAATTTTATCAGATGTAAACTCAAAAAAGTTGTTCGGCACTAGCCCTTGAGGCAACAGATCACTCATGTGAAATAACCACAAAAAACTATAGTTTAAATAGGTTTAAAGAATTTTGAACAATTACCTGTTACAAGCAGTTATTCAGTTAAATCATTCTCCTAGTAGACACTAAACTTATAAAATAAGAAAGAAAAAGAAGGAAAATCTACAAAAATTATGAACCTGTCATGATGGGTTTAAGGTGCCTAACCCACATGCAGAAACAACTCAGAAACAGGGGGAAAGTTAAGTGATTGATTACAAAATGTACAAAGTGAAAAAAAAAAACGGGTTCTGGGTTCTGCGGTCTGGTCACAGGAGGATCATCTCTGCCCCGAAGGGATTCAGATCTGCAGGGGGTGGGAACCCTGTGAGGTAGAGGCTTATCGGCAGGCAGAGGGCTGAGGCTGAGAGCAGGCAGGCAAAATCCAGGCAAGAGCAGAGGCAGAGACTGAGACTGAGTGCAGGCAGGAAGATTCCAAGCCAAGGTTTCTCTCTCCAGAGTTTTCAGGTTTTCAGGCGAGTCAGGATCTGAGAGACAGGGAGAAACAGGGTCAGACAGGTTTCACAAAACAGGGTCTAGATCAGGCAGGCTGGCTCAGATGCTGCTAACCATTACTGGCAAACACTCTGGCAGGGAAGTGTCAGTCTCCTCCTCCTTAAGTAGGTCCTCTGACGAGGAAACAGGAAACAGGTGTGTAGGTGAGCACAAGCCCTCAGGAAGGGATCCTCAGCGCCCTCTGGTGGACAAGCCTCCGGATCCCAACAGAACCTGGGTAACAGCAGTTCATGGGCAGGATACCATCTTCCCAGCTATTACTGGGCGTCGTGGTGAGAGGGGATAGGTACTCCGCAAACAACAGGCTAACAAAACTAGTGGGAAGCTTGCTATGGTCAGCCAATGCATGTAGTCCAAAAATAGTGAAAAACAGATTAAAAAGAGGTGGAGAGAGAGAGCCGGAGGGGGTAATAGAGTGGACCTAACAATAGAAGTAGGTTTATCACACATTTCAATTTATACAATAGAACGTCCAGCAGAGAAATCAAATATGCTACTTCTGAGGCAAATTATGTCCAGGCATGAGTGAAGTAACAAAGAAAAGAAAAACCTGTCATGATAGAAAAGAACGACTCAGAATCAGAGCAACCAAGGAGACAGACAGTTAGTTTGAACTGGTTTATTGTAAAGTGCTGGTTTACAGGTGATGTCTGGTTTGGTATCTTCTGGTCTGCTTGGGGGGGCGAAGGAGGTGGTCAGAAACAGCCTGTGGCAGTAAAGAAAGTGGAGAGCTCAAAACTCAGAGTGGGAGGCTTGCCCGGAGCCAGGGGGGTTGATGTCTGTGGTCCAGTGCAATCCAGCGGTTCCTTCACTCTCTCTTGTGCAGATGGTTTTAGAGGGTGGACAGGCAGGTGAGCTTCAAAGAGGAGGACTAGTTCAGGCAGGCGATCAGAGGAGCCCAGCTCCCTTGGGGTTCTGGTTTGGATTACAGGTTCTAAGGAGGAAAAGACAGAGACAAAATATCAGGTCTGGTTCGGAGGAAACTCGGAAAAGTTTGTTGGGTCATGTACCACGCTGGAAGCGAGAAAGAACTGACGCCCTCCTCCTGGTCTCAGCTCCTTAAGAAGGGCTGAAATCAGCAGTGATGAGGAGCACCTGCCTGTCCACCCTGCGGAGAAGAGAGAGAGAGAGAGAGAGAGAGAGAGACAACCCAGCCCTGAAGCCAGGCCTGGAGCATGACAAAACCTGTAGTCATCATATCTGGACCATGACCTGAAGAAGGGGATAACGGATACAAGTGGCTGAAATGAGCTTTTTCAGCAACGTGACTGGGAAATCCCTTTGAGAAAGGCTGAGGAGCTTGGCTATCTCAGGTAGAGCTGCTTCTCCTTTATATTATTTGGAGTTATATCTTTTTGGAAGGCAGCTAGAGACCTCTTACGGGAGGTGTTTCAAGCTAGGTTAAAACTAAGCGGATGGTCCAGGACACTCTGGAGGGACTATGCCTTTCGATTGACTTGAAGATGCCTCTGGCTTTCCCAGGTGTCTGGGAAGAGGCAAGCATTGGATTGCCGCCCCAATACTTGCAGAAGTGTATAAATGCAAGAGAAGAAAAACAAATGTTTTACCAGTTGCTTATGTCTGTGAAGTAGCTGCACAGCTCTTGGATGCATTTCTTGGAGGGTTCGCAGGCTCAGTTCACAGAGAAGGGACGAGGAGGGCAGGGTAGACAGCTCGGTCCTCAAGCGATTATCTGTGACTCTTGACTCTTCTTTGGATTTCAGGAGCAAAAAGAATGAAGCATGCAGTTTTGCCCCTCAGCTTTGGTTCTCAGCACAAAGACTTAACTTGTTTGCTGATAAGAAGGGGCAAGGCATGCTGCACAGTTGAACCTCAGCAAAAAGGGAAAAAGTTATCAGTCGGTTGTCCATCAAACAACCAGGTTCTAACACCCTTTGACTAAGAAAGAAGGAATTTGTCATCTTCAATTATTCTTGGTCTTGTTTTACTTTATCCAACAACATAGGCAGACTTGTCTCAATTGGTACAGCTTGACCAGGAGACAGTCAGGAAACTCTGCAGGTCCATGAAGAATCCAAGCTTAACAAGCTGCTTCTTCAAAGCAAAGATAAGAAAGTGATTGGCAATGGCTTCGATCTGCAAGCCGAGAACTATGAGGTGCACCGCATGTTTGCAAAAGAGAGAACAGGACTGGATTTGATCACCACTGGGGTGTAGCCAGGGCTGCAAGGCATGCTGGAATATGTAGTTACAGCCTGTTTATAATCACTTTAGCTCAACAATGGTTTGTGGTTTAAAAGAAGGTTTAAGAGAACCAGTGTGTATATACACTGAGACAGAAGTGGAAAATAATACAAAGATAACTTGAAGAGCTAATTGGAGAAAATGTAAAGCAATTAAAGAGGAAAGAAAGAAGAGAAGCTAAATGAGGGGAAATAGCATTTTAAAGCTAAAATGAGACACATTTGTCATGACCTGGCCTGATAGCTCACCTTAATTGCTCATTTTACTCACCTGCTTAACTCTGCCTGGTTTTCTAATTATCACTCATCTCATCCACCGGCATCTGTTGCTTTATATCGGGTTCAGCTCGAGCGATTGGCACCAGATCATTATTTGTTTTCCGTTTGTTTTTTTGGTTTTTAGTCTATTCCCTGGTTATTGTCATGGTTCCTGGCGGCCAGTGGGTTTAGAGGTTTCATGTTTGTCTCATCTTCTGATCCTGTTCTGATCCCTTCCCACGGATCCCTCAGGGTTTCGGCTTGGAAAGCCGGGAGGGTCGGTTTTATTCCTGTAAGTCTGGCTTCTTGGAGGAGACCAGTTTCAAGTCCTGAATAAATCCCTGAACAACGTCTCGTCTCTGCTTCCCTCAACCTCTGAGTCTGCCCATCTGGATCTGAGCCTACCTGTCTGCTTTTGTGTGGGCATGCTTCTGCAACTGTCTGACTCTGGACTCTGAACCTGCCTGAAGGCTGTGTGGATTCCTAGAAGTCTGACCCTGCTGTTGCTGTTTGGGTGGAAACCTCTGATGAAGCGGAGGTTTTCTGGATTCCTGAACGGTTCCTGCCTGCTCTGTCTTCCCCTCACCTGGATCGGCCTCCTGCAACTTCGCTGGGGCTGCAGCATCTTGGACACTCTGGCTGTCGGCCCATTAGCTCGATCGCACTCCTCTCTAGGGAGATGGACTGAACTGTGAAACCAGGTAAATGACTCACTGAGATTATCATCTTATGTCTGATGATCGTGGTCACTTACCTGTGTTTTTCTCCATCAGAGAGTGTCAGTGATTGGACGGTGCCCCGTCCCCCTCCAGCAGCTGCTGCGAGGAACGGATCCACAGCAGCAAGCATCGTTTCTGTTCCGTTATGTTCTGTTTTGTTTCAAGAAACGTTTTGAACTTTCCTACTGGCTGTCTCACCTTGAATACTGGGTCCATCTGTCCCGTTTCGTGACAACATTAAAACTACTACACCACGGGGTAAATGTTTTGCAGGGATACGGTCGTGGAAAAAATAAAAATAGACCCATGTCTTATTCAATTTAGTTTTCTGAAGGTATATTACATAAAAAATACAATAATTACATGTAATAACCTTTGATTATTTTCTGATCTAATATTTTATTTTTCTACAAATGTATAATTGAAACAATTTTAAATGTTTGAAAATGGAAGCAAGAATACACAAAGAAACTGGACACAATGAGAGAACATAAAAAATATAGAAAAAAAGGGACGCATGAGAAACTCAAATACTTAAATACATACAGTTGAAAACATAACAGTAGTGGCCACCGGTGCAACCAAGTCATTATTTTGCAAATCATAAATAAGTCTATAAGTTCAGAGCCAAGTTCCAAGTCAAGACTGACAGGTCTCAAGTAGGGGTGTAAATAATAATCGTTTTGTATCGATGCATAACCAACAGCCGATGATCCGATGCATCGATACGTCTGCAAGAGTATCGATTCATGTTTTTTTTTTTCCTGCGGTCTATTTTCATCCATTTGCTCCTGGGCGTAATTCTCCCTCCGGTGCTGCGGTGGCGCTAAACCTATTTTGCCCTCCTACCTTGCTTCCTGGTTATACTCTTGCAGCAGTGTGTTGCAGTAAGCTTGACACAGAAATTTTTTGATTTATGCTCAATATTGAAGCATGGTTTGTGCTACACACTGTGGGTCTAGATACGGCCGAGGTGGTGAGGAAGTGGAGGCAAGTTTAGTCCGACGACGGAGGGACATGAGGGCCAAAAAGAACGGAGATCCAGGTGGAAAAAGGATCCCAGCGTTCGCGTGCACCTCACTCTTCTAGTGGGTCAATCTTCGTGAGTTGTTTTCCGCAATTTCGGTCATAAAAACAAAACAAGCCAGCCTCCTGTCTGCGGCACGGTTTGCTGTCACCTACAATTTGGGAGAGGTGCAGCGGAGCGTCTGTGGAGGGGGCGGGGTGGAGGCTGCCTCAGCCCTCAGGGGGCGAGGTATTGATTTACACTCATTGCACTGATTTTTTACAGTATTTTTGATGCAAAGCCTTTCAGAATCTATAACGCAGGGGTATTATTATTTTTCAGGGAATGAGGTTTTAATAGGAATAGGTGGAATTCAACTTTACTACTTCTGTTATTTGCTGTTGTTTCTCAAAAAAAATGCATAACAATATTACAGCTTTTATTGACTTATTTCAAATTTGAAACATTGTCTAGCCTGTAAGGTGTAAAAAAAAAAATAAAAAAAATTGAACCAAATAAACTAATTGAATCGTATCGTCGTGAATTCTTGAGTATCGAAAATAATCGAATCGTTGGGTCAGGGAATCAATACTGAATCGAATAGCCATGATGGATATGATTTACACCCCTAGTCTCAAGTCAAGTCCAAGTCCTTTCAAGTCCTTTTAACCACAGAGTAATACTATATTTACACGGATGGTTAATTGAGATTGAGTGATTGATAACAATAAAAAACAGAAAAGTGTTTGGTTTTTATTACTAACTGGATTTAATTGTTTTGTTTCATTTGTTTAATGATACCTGTTAGACAGGTATATCTTTAAGTGTGGTTTCTTTAAATTTAGAAAATAAATTCTTTCATATTTGTTCACAGATGGTGTATGTAGTAAGAAAAATAGTGCTGACATTTAGTATGGTTGTCAAGACAAAATAATAAAAAAACATATCCATGGTGTTCAACATTAAAACATTATGTTTTCTTTGAGATTAAATTCAAACAACAGAAATCTACATAAAAAACAACTAATAAATAGGAAAAACTGTGACTTTTTTAACATAAATGGAAGACATCTTATCTCAAATGATGTTTAGATGAGATGAAGTAAGGGATGCTCGTTAAAGATTTGCAGGTGACAGTTGAAAAAGGCAGATTCAATTTTGCCCTGAGAAGGATTGTAAAATCATTCATCATTCATCGTCCTCACGTAGTTTGCAGAGTTGACCTCTCCTCCACTCTGCTGCACTCCGGCCAGCGTCCAGTCTCCCCAATTAGCCTCCAGGGCTAGACCCTGCCACCCATCGTCTCTACCCAACTCTTGTCAACTCTGCTGAGCATTTGGCTAAGATCTACCGCTATCCTCCTCCAAACACCAGGTAGAGCGTGTGCCAGAGTCAGGCAGAGTTGGCTGACCTTAATCTGACCCAGAGTGCTGCAGACAGAGTTCTGATGAAAATTTATTGAATTCAATTTCAGTTCAGTTTGTTTATATAGAGCCAATTCACACACACATGTTATCTCAAAGCACTTTACAGAGACAACCAGATCATACAATCAAATTGGTTCAAAGTTTTCTATCTATGGAAAACCATTTGAGTGCATCAAGTAATTAACTCAACAGCAATCCCTTTCATCAAACATACTTGTAGCGACATTGAAGAGAAAAACTCCCTATTAATTAGTAAGAAAGCAGAACCAGTCTGAGTGTAAGCGGTCATCCTCCGAGGCTGATTGGGAATCAAGTAGACAGAAACAGACATAAAAAAAGAAGAAGAGATGCAACAGGTAACTGTCAACCAGTGGGATGATGTCACAGCTTCCTGTTAAGTACAGAATAAATATTTAAATAAAAAAAAAAAAGCAGAAAAAAAAGAATACCGTTGGACTAAAGAAAAATAAAAAAGTTGAACTAATGATGTTTCAGTTGAACTGTTTAACTAGAACAGTCGAAGGCAATCCTAAACAAATGTGTTTTTAGTCTTGATTTAAAGGAACTCAGGCTTTCCACTCTTTTACAGTTTTCTGGAAGTTTGTTCCAGATAAGTGGAGCATAGGAACTAAATGCTGCTTCTCCATGTTTAGTTCTGGTTCTAGGTATGCAGAGCAGGCTGGAGCCAGAAGACCTGAGTGGTCTGGAGGGTTGATACACTGAGCAAGTCTGTGATGTATTTAGGTGCTAATCCATTCAGAGATTTAGAGACTAACAGAATTATTTTAAAGTCTATTCTCTGAGATACAGGGAGCCAGTGTAAGGACTTTAGAACTGGGGTGATGTGCTATACCATCTCTTGATGCCAGTTGGCAGCAGCGTTCTGGATCTGCTGCAGCTGTCTGTACCACTTTTTAGGCAGACATGTTGCAGTAATCAATTCGACTAAAAATAAACGCATGGATTAGTTTTTCCAGATCATGCTGGGACATTAGTCCTTTAATCCTGGAAATGTTCCTCCGGTGATAGAAAGCCGACCTTGTAATTATCTTTAAATGCTTTTGGAGGTTCAAGTCTGAATCCAGTACTACGCCTAGATTTCGGGCCTGATCAGTGGTTACTAGCTGAAACGACTGAAGCTGTGTGCTAACTATAGATCTCTCCTCTATTGGTCCAAAGATTATTACTTCAGTTTTGTTTTTATTCAGTAGGAGCATGTCTTGCAAGTCAATGACTAGATGCAATCGACTGGTTTTCCTAACTAATCTCCTAACAGTATTGTCTCCCTAAAGTGCCTTGAGATCACATATTGTGAATTGGTGCTATATAAATGAACTAAATTGAATTGATAAATATTTAAAAGTGTTACATTGCACAAAGTTTACATAAAAAAAAGTATGTTCGTTTTTCACATAGAAAAAGGGGACTACACAAATCACTCCATATAACAAATAATTTTTAAATAACTGTGGTGAAACAGTTTATAAATACCTACATAAAATATCAAAACTTTCTTAGAAATATGTGTGATTGTATATGCTGCTACTTGCAGTTTTAACCATCCAAAAATGGTTATATTCTCTTGGAGCTGCTTGAGGGAGCTAGCGCTGGATTAACTGAAAGGGCTCCCTGTAAACAGGGGTCTATTGCTTGAAAGAGCTACAGAATATTTAAAACTAGGATCAGAGTCCTAAATATCTGACTGCATGTTGGATGTTGTGAGGTATACTTTTTCACTTAAAACATCTTAAAACTACTCTTTTCCTAGTCCTCACATAAAAAAGGAAGTCACTGTCTTTACTGAATCTGTCATAGGACAACAAAACTCTGCTTAACGCATCAGAAGCACTCCCTTTGTTCCATGCACATCATAGGCATAAAAAAATGTTCTCAACACACATCTGACCTTAATGTGCGTTAGATACCTTTTTCATGCTCAAAACATGTTCATTGTGAAGACAGCAATAAAGGTTTGCCTCAATTCCTCTAACACACTGCCAATAAACCATATGTGTCAGAAGGCTCAGAACGTAGGACCCAGAATTCAGACGAGACAGACAGTGATATATTAAAGGAGTTTATTGAAAGTAGCGTGCGGCCGCTTGTCCGCTGCGGAGGGCTCACTGGAAATTCTGCAGGACTAGAGGCTCAGGTCAATGACTTCAAAACTCAAACGAGAAAGGACAATGAGCATGAAAGTCACCAACCTGGTAAAGTTCAGTCTGTGCCTAGAAGAAGGAACTCCGTTGTTTGTTATTGACCAGTGATCCAGGAGAGAAGAAGAGCAGCGTCTTGGAGCAGCCAGTGCACACAGAGGAAACAGAGGATCCAGCAGGGCAAATTCAAGCCATGGTCAGAAGACAGGTCCGAGGTCGACAACAAGCAGAATCCAGGTAATAGCACGTAAACACAGAACAGGCAAACGGAGTAAACAGGGGCGGCTAAAACTCAGAAGTCCAGGGGCAGAAAAAGGTCAGGAACAGGCAGAACTAAACACATTCAAGATCGCTAGAATAGCCTTGCATGAAGCTCAAATAATCTGACACCAACGGCTGGGAACCAGTGGCATAAATAGTAGCAGGAACAGGTGGATCAGATGAGAGATCAAAGCAGATAAGTGAAAAAAAAAAAAGTAAAACCAAGCCTATTGTGCAAAGATCATGACAATATGGTATATTCCTCATTTAAAGTTATTAATAAAAAAGTACTAAATTGATGTCGTGAAATGTTTCAGATGTATAAGTCAAAGTGCAGAACAATGCTATAAAAAATACATAATACAATTTTCAACACTAAGAAAGCTGAGCTCACTAGAACATATTATATTCCAAATCTTCATAAGCTAAGGTAAATATAACATATTTCAGAAAAATGTCTGGCATTCTGAAGAAACTGAATTAAGGAAAGTTGCTGCACTGCAAACTTCATCAAAATGATAACATGCACATATAAATGTGTGTACCTGCCTATGTGCAGCGCTGCTGATCAAAGCTGCAGCAAAATGGGAAGGCATACGTTTGAAGATGCCCCCCTGAGTTGCAGGCCACTCTCCACTCATGCACATTCACAAAGCATATCATTAAACATAATAGGGTTTTTATCACCGACTGTCAAGAAATACCGCTGCATTTGCATTCAAATTTAATTTGCCACACTGAAACCCATGCATCCAAGAAATTCCCCTATATGCCCTCCCTTCTTGTGTTACACACATTTGCGCACATATACATGCACATTCTCATGTTTTTTTAATATGATCAGTAAGGGAGGATGCCAAATAATATCCCTATACTGTAGTTTTACCATTTTATTTCTTGAAAGATTTATGCACGGGATTTATAATTACATGTAAACTCAGATAATTTAAAGCAGTTGAAGCTACTTTGCTTTTATTTAATTTGGACCAATTTTGTAAAAAAATACTTACTTCCCAAGATTATAAGTGCACTTAATTCTAAAGAGTAAATATAATTTAAACAAGTGTGTTACATAAATTTTTCCCAATGTGCATAGAAACACATAATATATTCACAATGTAAATATTATTAAAGATAAAATGCAGATCAAACTATGAAAAATTAAGTACACCCTTGCTGTTTCATGAGGAGGGAAGAACCCAAGTGCATCAAAACTTGTTTAACTGATTTTCAGCAGGTGTTATTACCTCTATAAAAGCTGTAGCTCACAACATGGCTTAGTCAGAAAATAAGTACCATATGTGGAGGTTACCGTCCTCAACAGAGCAGTCCAAGGATTCATTCCTGGCCCTGGGCCATTTGCTACATGTCTTCCCCCTCTCTCGGCTCTTTTTCCTGTCCAGCTACTAATAATTGAAAAAAGTAAAAGTTTCGACAGTTTGCTGATCTGAAGCCCACAGATGTATGCTGACATAACGCCAAAGGGAAAGACATCAGTAATGACCTTAGAGAAACAGATGTTGATGCCCATGAGTCTGTGAAGGTTGTAAACCTTTTTCAAAGCATGTCCATCTAGCTGCTTTAAGTAAGATCCCAAATAGAACATTCAAGACCATTAACTATAGCTCCAGAAGAAGACATTCCGCAAAATCCACTTTCAAACAGTTCAGTGCCCAAAGAAATGGCTCCTCTAAGACTTTAAAGTCCTAAGGAAACAGGGTAAATAGAGAAAGACTAGAAAAAAGGCTAAAAATCTTGCAGACTTCTAATATTGTAGCATGATTTAGGTTTTACAAACTTGTATCTGAATCAGCCACAACACTTCATACTTTATGTGCTTCATGGAAACAGGAGAACCAAGACGATATCCCTGGTTGTAGTGCATTGGGCCTTGGTGGCTGAAAACCTTAACATTGTCATAGATTAGCATTGCCAAATTATGGTTGAAGACTGAATGAGAACTGATATCAATAGTAAACGATCAAGGTCAGCTAATAAAACAGCTTGGTAGTAATAAGTGGGATCTTATACTGAATGGGGAAAACAGTTAATGTTTATGCTGTGTAACTTTATTTCTGAAATATATACCAAATTCACTTAAGTTTAATTCAGAAATACTTTGACCCTTTGACCTAAGACACTGTTGTTTTTCAAAAGTCTTCTAAAGAGGATGCTCCGGGTTGTCTATAACAGTGGTCCCCAAAATGCGGCCCACGGGCCGGATCCGGCCCACCTCCACGTTTGGTCCAGCCCCCTGAACAATACCAGAGAGTATTTTCATATAAGTGTATTTTTATTTTTTTTGTATTTGATAATATAGCTGGGCATTTGTAATAAAATGTTCCTTAATTGTGAAGTTTTTTCATTCTGAACTATTAGTAACTACTTCATACACACATATAACGTGACAATGTTCCACCCTTTTGGGGTCTGTGCCCCTATCTGGCAACCCCCAGCAAAAAAATCTTAAACCCGCCCCTCTCAAAAAGATACGGAAGAGGATTAGGGCCATTCAAAAAAATAAAAATAATAGTCTATTCAACTCTGACTTTTTTCTCAGAATTCTGATTTTATTCTCAGAATAAAAAAGTCAGAAATTCTGAGGGGGAAAAAAAGTCAGAACTTTTTTTTCTTTTGAATGGCCCTAATCCTCTTCCGTGAAGAGACAACGGAATAATGGCGAAACGATTAGGTAAGAGGAAAATTGATTCAGAATGCAGGGCATTTAACCTGAATTGGACAAACGATTATTTTTTTGTTCAATGCAAAGAAAAGGCTGTCTGTCTCATCTGTCAAGAGGCGGTGGCGGTATTCAAAGAATATAACCTGTAGAGACACTATGAATCCCGTCATAAAGACATAAATCCCGTCATAAATTTAGGCCCTCTTGCAATCGTCACATTTTTTCTGTTACAAACTGACCCTGGCCCCCCATCAGAGAAGGGAAAAGTTATGTGGCCCTCACAGGAAAAAGTTTGGGGATCCCTGGTCTATAATGTTCTTCATTAAATGAAGAATTCTTGTTTGTAAGATCATCTCCAGAGGTTGCAGAGCAGTCTCCACAAGAGTGTTGGGGTCTGTTTCACAAAACAGGTTTACTCAACCTCTGTGTCTGTTACTGTAGTAATAATCTCCCTAGATTTAACCTGGTAGGGAGCAGGTTTTCCTCAATAAACTCCTCTCTGTCTCTGTCCTCCTTAAAGCCAATCACAGAGTTTAACCGTAGTTTTGTAAATAAAAAGGAAATCATTCAGTAAAGATAAAAATATAGCCCGTCCTTTTGACGAGCATCCAATTAAAGACTAAGCGGAAATAATCCACAGAGAATTTAATATTTATAAGGAGAGGGTTTTTAGATTGTATGGATGTCTTTTCGTATTCAGCTATCTTTATAACGCTACCGTTTCACCTCACAATCCATCACATATGTCTTGAACTCATCCCTCCTCACATTTGCAGCATTGACTTCTTAAACTGGTATTTATAAGTAATTACCATTGGTGAGAGCACATTGATGCGACATTAAAACATTCTAAAAAAACAACAACTGCACAGTCAGACAGCCACTTATTTAATATGTAATGGAAGACAGATATAAAATGAAGGAGGAACCCCATGAGATGACGCACAGTTCCTACCTGTTTGGAAAACGTTTTTATACTTCATCTTCACCGGCTGATAGGCATGCTTCTCTCACATGACATTTCACCTAAATATAATACATTGATACACTAAAAATTAACCAGTAAACTAGTTTTCCCTCTTAATGTTATTGTGATTAGAACAGGCTATGGCAGACCATTTAGATATCTATTAGTTTGTGTGAATAGATATATTTTTGATATCTGAAATACATTTTTTATCAAAAGTGAGCTTTTTTAAACAAAATGACATATTTCAAACAAATCTTATATCTAAAATAACGTTTTTGGATGTCTAGAAATGAATGTCAGATTTCCATATTCCTGCTCTTAGTGGTTTTAATTTGTGTTATTTTGAACAGAAAAAAAACATATTTTAGAATTCTGAAACTCAGTCTCTGATAGCAAAAATGTGATTTAGAAATCTGCGGGTGCTCTCGTAAGCCCTTACCTGTTGGGTGTGGCCATAACTGTGTCTGCCCTCCTTGGGCCCCTTTGATCTGGGCTGCCCTTGGATATCTGGTGCGCATGTCGCCTGTTTGTAGATCCTGAGGCTCTGTAGAGCGAGACTGGGGCTACCCACACCTGCTATTGAGTTTTCTTTTGAGGAAGCTTTATATATCCTTTATACACGAACATGCCCATCCATACATACCACGGAGTTTGGTTCCCAATGTTCATACACACTAACACTAAATACTAAGCTGCAGCAACAGATATATACCACCTTGAATAATAATGTGATCACCTTAAGTTTTGCTTTCCCCACACATGGATATCTAAGGGATACCCGCTGCTCTTGATGTTTACTTTGGTTGTCTTATATTGTTTTGTCTTGTATTGTTATGTTCTGCTTTCCATCCCTCTCATCTCATACAGGTGTGGAAGCAGATTTCTAGGAGCTACTAAATATCTCCTGTGTTGTTTATTTTTGTTTTTTGTTTTTTT
The DNA here is from genome assembly GCF_000732505.1 of Cyprinodon variegatus. NCBI lineage: Eukaryota > Metazoa > Chordata > Actinopteri > Cyprinodontiformes > Cyprinodontidae > Cyprinodon > Cyprinodon variegatus. The sequence goes on from NW_015150655.1 coordinate 539,956, forward strand.
CTCTTTCTTTTAATGCAAACTTTCCTGTCTCTATCTCCTTCTCTCTCCCCTCAGTTCTTTATCACCTACTTTTCCATCTCTGTGTCTGTTGTATTTTGCTCCCTAAACAATGTTTGTCCCTATATTTTCCTTTTGGAAAATATAGGGACAAATATTTTCCAAAAGGAAAATATAGGGAAAGTAGGATCTACACAGTAGTTTATGTAGTCAGTTACAGACTCAGTCATTGCATTGGTTCCCTCACAGTCTGGTTGACACACTCCTGTCTGTAGCCACAAAATAACATTACAGGGTTTGTGTGTTGTTTGGTTATTTCTGATAAGTTAATATTTTGGAAAAGAAATAAGCAGGAGTAAGGCCGGGTTATAACATTGAGTTTGAATGCCTTTTATTGCATTTATATGTTATCTCCATACTCAGAGGTGAGAAAAACTAAAGTCAAAACACAAAGTATAGAGTAAATAGATTTTATGGGTTTTTACAAACTCAGGGGCCCTTACCTATTTCAGTCGGGTATAGGTGGGATATACTACCATCAACAAAACAGAGGAAACAATCAACGGACAATACTACAGCTTGTGAAAAATATATCTATATATCAAAAGAGGTTCCACAAGGTTCCACATCCTGATAAAGTGATAATAATGAGGACTAATTCTGCAGTCAAAAGACCTGGGAGCTTCGCAGTCACTGTGCCAACCATGAAATATTTTTTGTAGAAATGTTTTGAAGAGCCAAACATAAGCTTATCTAACTGAGAACTAAAGTTTGGACCAAACAGTGTCACGAAACAGGCCAAAGATCCTAACCTTGCGAGCAAGATGAATGTCGTGAGATTTGTAAATTCACTCATGAAAATAGATCTTGCCAGGAACCAGCAGATGCATTTGCCTTGATACATAAATGTTTCAGACCAATGTAATGCAGTGACGCGTATAATGCCAACGCATCAACCGGAGGTGGAAGAATGAAGCCAAACAAACATGGCTTTTGAGGTTTTAACAAGAACAGCCTCTATTTCTTTCTGAAAAACAAGCAAAATGCTTCCCTTTGTGGATGGTAAGATGTTTCTGCATTCCCTCTAAGCAGATTTGGGAAGAATTTGATTTAACAGTTAACTCCACTAGTTGTGAAACAAATCAAGCTCCTACTATGTAATTGGCACAAAACTTTACATGGGAGGCATATACCCAATCAGCTTGAAGAATTGTACTGAATGTATCTCCCTTTTGCAAACACTCTTTAGATGAAGATGGATTTGTGCAGTTCAATTTTAAATCTGCATGGTATAGATCTGGCTTATGCCAGTTTACAATGATCCAAATACAGGAGTAAATCTGGCTCACAATAGGACGAAAAATTATGAATGAAATCAAGATGTTGTAAGGGCTCACTCAATGTCTAGACCTCGATCTGATTAAACTGCTGTGAAGGGACCTTACTAGTGGTTGGTATTTAATCAAATACCTGCTAATCTCGATGAGCTCGAGGACTGTTATTAAACTGGCCCCAAACTCATCTACAAGTCATGCAGAAAATAACTACTTAAATTTAGTTCTCAACTTTGGGATCTCCTGTGTGTTTTGGAAAACTTGAAAATAGATGGTTTAATTTAAGAATCCAATAAGGAGCGGAATTTTAAGCAAACACAAAACATTGAAAGAGGCTCTATACTTTTGCCTATGACTAGAAAACTGAAACAAAACCCTGTCAGAGTCGGTTCTGGCAAAATCATTGCATGTGTATTATGCCATCAAATAATAAAATAAATACATTTCATTACTTTAAAGAAATGGGGGTTTCTTCAAAGATTGAGGGGACTATTATGCCTTTCTGTCTCTTTTCACCTGGAGTAATACAGATTCCATTTCACAGACAAAATATACTCTGTAGAGGCTGTCAAAGTGTTTACCCACAGGCCTGAGTCTCTATCTGAGGCTTGACATCTAATATAAAGAAGTGGCCTACAGCTTCTCCCTCCCACAACCTTCCAAAAGAAAGGATGGAGAGATGAGGTGCAACACTGAGCATGGAATTTGTGTTGACATTGTTTTTCTACCTGTAAAGGGTCCCAAAATTGGTAGCTCGCCACTGTTGTTGGTTTTAATAGCAATGCACTACATAGACAAATCTGGGTGAAAAGCAGTCTTGCATAGAATTAGCCTATGTGGATGCTAGTAATGTATTTGTAATGTTGTGTTACCCTGTGTCAATGATGGCTTTGAGCAAATATATAAAAATACGAAAGCTGTGTGGATGATTTCTGTTTGTATAAGAAGTGGGGAGGAGGGAAGCTGGAGTGAAATGAGATGGAGAGGGTCTGAATTCTCAGAGGTCCTCTTTAGAAAGAAAGTTAAAAAGTAACCATACATAAAGTAAATCCTCGAAGGCAGAAAAGCAAGAAATCTCCCAAAGGTGCTTTGACTAAACTCTGCCTCTGTCACTCGTGGCGATTTGTCAACAAGAGGAATGAAAAGGGAAAAGGCTTGATTTTTCCACGTTTAACTCAGATGACTAATGTGTTTATGAACTGAACCTGTGGAATTTATTTATTTATTTGTCAAACCTTGTCATGAGAAATAATTTGAACATTTAAAATCAAATAAAGTTTCTGGATGAACCATGACTTCTTTCCTAAGGTGTTTATGCAATAAACATGCTACTTTATCACTTTATTGTACCTTTGGAGAGTAGAGAAAGCTACATGTTTTACAACCAATAAGAAAGACATTCCTATAAAATGAGAGCTGCCTTGTGAGCACTATCAGGTTTTATGATCATCTTTAGCTCTCACAGGGTGAGGAACAGAATAAGAAGTGGCCTATTCTCCCTCTCAAACAGACACAGTCTCTAAAACACACTTTGGTGCAAGCAGACATACTCATGTTATACACCCTTCATTCACACACACATGCCACACGCATGCCCCGCACAATGGGGGATCTCAATCCAATTAGCTTGATTATTAATTAAAGAGTGCTGTGAGACGAAAGCTTGGCGCTGGTGGAGGCAGCCCAAAAGGAGCGTCCACTGAGAGGGTTCTGGACTCACTGTAGCAGTAGGTGATTAGTCTGCATTGCCAGCACACCTATCCATGCAGTCCGCACATATACACTCTGAGCAAAAATCAGCATTAGCTCTGTGTATTGCATACACCTGAGTGCACACATCTTTCAATTGCTTCCCATAAATTTCCCTTCTCTTTAATTGTTTCTTCATCATGCATTTTAATGAAAGATTTAAAATAAGCTGACACATTTGTTTTTTTGTTTTTTGTTTTTTTGCAGATGTACTGCAAATGAAGAGAAACACTGTTTACATTTTTTCTATGTAGTCTTTATATAACCAAAATTATTCTAAGATTCACAAACTTTTCTGCAGATAACTCATTGCAAACAGTGTAGCATAATAGTTTCATAACGAAAAACAAAATATAATAACACTAAAATACAAACTTTTTAAAATTATTGTTAATTTATACAAAGCATCAGAAGCTTTTAAGGAGAGGAAATAAGCATTCACCCTCAAATTAGCAATTCATTGTTGTTACCTGCTTGACTATTTAAAAGCTAATTGCAACAAATGTTTGCAAAAAAGCTACAATGTAATGTTAGCTATTATCAGTGACAAATCTTAACGCTATGAAAGGATTTCTAGAATTTGACATGTTTTCCAGACTCAGTTAAATTCCTAAATAGTAAAGACAAACAAAAAACAACAAGATAAGTCTTAGAAGCTTTAGTGTTTTTTATAAAGACTATGTAAATTGCATTTTGATGACGGAATAACATTGAAAGAACCAGAAATATAATATCCTATAGAAGAAAATCCATCCTTCATCTTTATGAATAATTTTACAAATGAACTGTTGTTTAAGATGGCAACAGATTTCCTATGGTGGATATTTAATAAAAAAAATTAGGTTGTGCTTTATTTTGCAGCACCAACGAATTTTAATTAGCCGGGAAAAATAGCTTTTTGGATATGAAGGGTACCAGAGCCCTCTTTTAGATGGAAATTTTTTATTTTTATTTTCTATCTTCTGTTACAGCATATATTTGTATCTAAATGTATCTAAAAGTTTTGCTTAATTTATATTTAACCCGAAGTTCTATTTTATAAATACTTTCTAAAACAATTAAAAAATACAGGCAGTTGCTGTTTCTTTTTTTTTTTTTTTTGACAATTTGCAAATCAAATTGAAATTTTGATCTCTGACACTCAAGTACTTCTGTCTATTCCACCATACAACATTATTTTTTACACTAATACCATCATTTGAAACTTTCATAGTGCCATCAACAATGCAGTATTTACCCCAAAAGAAACAGACAGTTTATTTTTTTTGTTAAAACTGTTTAAGTAAGTGCCTTCTAGACTCTATTAAAACCCAGCATATATTAGGATTAAAAGGATGATAACATGCTTTCTACATATTATCAACAAAGCATTGTTGGAAGCATTTTAGTTGTACTGGACAATTTCATAGTATTAGAGTAAAGGAGCTAATAAGTAAATAAAGTACAGCATATATTTTATCATGTGATTTATTTTTTTTTGACTTTGGTATAAATGCATACATTGTATTATTCTAAAACATTACACACTGAAGACCAAAGTCTAAGAATACTAAGGATAAACGTTAACGTTTAATCAATTTACTGAAGCTGGCTGTGATAAAAAGCGGCACCAGTTTCATATGTGAAGGATTTAAAACTGTATTTATTTGGGTCAGGTAAGATGTATGAACCAATGCCACTCAGTAGGTCATTTATGGAATTTCCTAATATCCAATGCCCATCCCTTAAAGGGCTTGTTAAATGCAAATTAAGAGGATGGAGATTAGAACGGATCCCGTAATCTGATTTCTGAGAATATGGCAATCATTTTTGTGGGGATTCATAATGTGAAATAAGTACCCCTCGGGATTGGAGATTTTATTTAAAAACACATTTCCATTTTATACAGTGGAATTGGCACCTTATCCTCTGTCTTCAATACAGGAAAATGGAATTTGAGATAGATTTAGGTGTTTAGTGAGACAAACATGAGATATCCTCAGAAATAGAATCCTTCAGACCCTTCTCACTACCTCACCTGGAGTTAGTAAATTTCTTTTCAGAATATTAAAGACCCACAATCTAGATAAAAATTATAATGTCCTCAGAATATATGCAAAATGTTTGCACTTAAGTTGTGTCAGAGCTTTAAGTACTTTATCACAATAAAACACAGTGTAATATATAGACAGTGTATATATATATATATATATATATATATATATAGACTGTGGAAAACAAAGTGAAGACGTACACAACACAACTTCAATTAAATCAAACTTCTGTGAAATAAAATTGTCCACTTAGGAGGCAAAACTGATTAATCTGACTATCAATTTCACATCCTATTGTGCAAATACAATAGACAACAGGTGGAATTTATTTGCAATTAGCAAGACACACTCAAGAAATGAGTGGATCTGCAAGTGGGGACCACAGACCACTTCTCAGTACCTTTAGTTTCTAGCTGATGTTTTGATGAATTTTGAATGTTTTTGGTCCTGTTACACATGTGGTAGCATTGGACGGATTATACAACCCACACAACTGGCTTAGGTAGTGCAGGTCTTCCAGGACGCCACCTCAATGCTAGCTGTGGCAGGAACGTTTGCTGTTACTGTGTAGTATCCAGAGGCTGGAGGCTCTAACAGGAGATGTGGAGGAAGTTTCAGGAGGGCAATAAACCAGCAGCAGGACTGTTACCTCTGACTATGTGCAAGGAGGAACAGGAGGAGCAGTGTCAGAGCCTTGCAAAATGACCTCCAGCAATCCGCCAATGTGCAAAAGTCTGCAAAAATTGTTAGAAACCGACTCTATGAGGATGTAATGAGGGCCTGCCATTCAAAGATGGGGATTTTGGTCACAGCCCAACACCATGCATGACGCTTTACATTTGCCAGAGAACACCAGGATTGCAAATTTGCCACTGGAAGCCTGTGCTCTTCACAGATGAAAGCAGGTTTACACAGAGCACATGTGACATAGTAACAGAATCTGGAGACACAGTGGAGAGCGATCTGCTGCCTACACATCCTTCAGCATGACCATTTTGGCAGTGGGTCTGTGATGATGTGGGATGGCATCTCTTTGGAGGTCAGTATAGTCCTCAATGTATTTGCGAGATGTATCATGACTGCCATTACGTGCAGAGATGAGATCCTCAGACACTTTGTGAGACAATATGCTGCAGTCCATAGGTCCCTCCTAATGCAGGACAATGACAAGACCTCATGTGGCTGGAGTGTATCAGCAATTCCTATAAGATGAAGGCATTAGAGCTAGGGACTGGACTGCACATTCCCAAGAGCTGAATCCAACTGAGCACATCTGGGACATCATGTCTCGATCAATCCACAACTGTCACGTTGCACCACAGACTGCCCAGGATTTAGCAGATGATTTAGTCCAGGTCTTGGAGGAGATGCCTCAGGATGCTCGTGAAGATTCTCAGTCATCCAGGTCATAGTCAAAAAAGTTAAAAAACAATTCACCAGACTTTGTTTTCCAAGTTTGAAGGCGTATCGCTTCCCATCCAGGAAGCTTTTTCAATTAAAAAATCCTCAGGAGATGCCTCATGAGACCATCCGTAACCTCATCAATAGCATGCACAGAAATTGTAGGGAAGGTCATAAAGGCATGTGGAAGCCACACACAATTCTGAGCTTAAATCTGGCCTGATAAAAGGACATTACATCAAAGTTGGATCAGCCTGCAGTGTGTTTTCCCACTTTAATTTTGTGTGTGACTCCAAATCTTTGCTTCCATTGGTTAATACGTTTGATTTTCATTAATGACCTTTGTCTGATTTTTTTAAATCTTTTTTTTTTTAACTCCCTTTTTTTTGCACATGTGTGATTCTTTAATGTATGGGTTATGAACCTCTCTTTTCTTTTTACTACCTATGGCCAAACTTCTTTATTCAATAACTGTGTTGATGTGCTTCACCAACCAGGCAGGGATGAGCTCTGTGTTAACACAGGTACAAATGTTCCTTCAGACTGAGGTTAAGAGAATGATTTGACAGAACAAATAGTGCAGATGACAGATGCTCATTGGAAAGGATCTGATTAGCATTTCCAATGGGACGGAAGCCAAAAGATCATAATGAAATGTGCAGCGGCAAAAAAGTCTGCAAGTAGAACAAACAGACTTCTTAATCCTCCCAACTGTATTCAGGAGAATCCATGACAAACACTTGCGACTTATTTGTCAACATCAGGAACTATTGCAGGAAGGAACAACATTCAGAGCTGGTGTTATATGACAAATACAGAATTGCAGAGCCACAGAATTGCATCATGATGTTAGAAAAATGTAAATGTCTTCATTTTATTTATATTAAGTTACAGGCATTTGACATGCAGGGAAGTTCTGTAGTTTTTAACTTTAAACAGGGACAACCTGTGTCCTTTGCTGGTTTCTTTCTAGGACAATAAGGGATTATTATCATTGACCGAATCAAATGAAATAACAGACGTTTAATTTTGAACTACTTTTTTTTTTGTCATTGCTTCATAATTTGGCTATGGCCGTAACATTAGTTTTGGATATTGGGAACCATTATTGATGCTTTATATTAAACATAAGCATTGGGTTAGGAGGATTAAGGTTTTCCTGCTCTTCAGAAACTGAAGCTTGTGCAACCTTCCCCCAGCGTCAGTTTCACTAGATACTACAACAGAGAGGTGCCTTTGCCGCCCACAGGTACTTGAGGACAAAGCAACATTCTCTACAATTGTCTTCCTTTTTTTCTGTGAGGCTCTGGAAGGTTCACATCGGAGCCATCACAGGTTCAAATCCTGCCTGGTGACCTGTGCTTGATGTCCTCTCACAATCTCTAATCCGGTTTCCTGTCTGCCTAATTTGAAAAAAAAAAAAAGGAAATTAAGGCCGCTAGTGCTTAAAAACAAATTGGGAAAGTATAAAGCTCTACCCTGGGCAGCTGCTCTCTCCTGACCGTTTCCTCCAACTGGTTCAATTAAGGACTAAAATTAAATAAAATGAAATTATAATATTAAATTATTTTTTAGTTATTATTAGATTATTTTTTTTATAATGGTTGATAAACGTAAAGCATGACTTTCTTCTCTATATATGTTTATGAAAAACATTATAAGAAATACAATTGGGTAAAGACAATTGTGCAAAATCTGACCAGTCAAGTAAAAGATTTGATGTTAGTTTTGTGTCAATTATCATATGACCAGAGAGAGAGAGAGACAGAGAGAGAGAGAGAAAATGGATATAAAGGAGTGTACCTTATTTTTCTGGTTTAAAACAATAAACTGCATTCATTCTATATCAATTGTTCAAAAAAATGAAAGTTATTAACTTTTCTTTATATAAAAAACAATAACTTTTATGTTATTCTGTTGCTGTTAAAGACAACCATAAGAGATCCTTCACATATCTACTGTATCATCGTTGGGACTACTCTGCTCAGCCACTGTAAGGGCCACTGTGATCCTGTCATCAGCTCCTTTGAGGATCTGAACGTTGGATTAACTTATTTTGATTCTCTTTATTTTTATTATTTTAGACAACCTTACAGATGCTGGGGAATGTTCACTTCATTGGAGCTTATCCACACGTCCTGTGTATAGGTTTTTGCTGTGCTCAACAAGTCCTCCCATATCTGTTAAAAATATTACTGATTTTTTCCCATTAAAAATCTCTATCTTGTTGTGCAAAAAGATATTTCATCATCATCTATGAATAAAAATTAATCTTTTGTAACTATTTTGGTGACAGAAAAGAGTGTTTTTCAAATACATAATTTTTTTTTTTTTCAAAAACCATGTAAAGGCTGACTGTAACTGAGTCCTTAAACTCCACTATGTTAGGTATTTCAAACCATAAGCCATGATGATAATTTCCTTTTGAGGGCTTATTAATTTTTTACCATTACATTTTCCTGGGGTTCTGTAGAGAACGTTGTTTTATTCTTGTGTATATCTAGGATTATTCCTATTCTCCTCTATTAATGAGGAGAAATGTGCTGCTCTTGCTTAACAAAGGGTCCTTTAATACAGCTTCAATGTCAGCATGGATGTTACATACCGCACCATGATGACCCTGTCAGTATTCAACACCAAATCAGATAGAAACTCTGAAAACCTAGAGTAAGAGTAAAGACCTGGGGAAGGATACAATGTAACAAAAATAAGAGTTTTTCTGGCTTTGCAATTCAGATGAGGGAAACTAAGGGTAAAATGTTCAAAACAGTTGTAATTATAAACTGCATTTGGAGTAATCAGTAAGTCACACTAAAAGAATGTTGCCATTCCTCATCCTCACCCAGAATTACTGGGTATGTGAAAGTTTCTGTAAGGCAATGTGATTATCACAAATCCAGTCATTAACTAGCAGAGTTTTTCAAGGAAGAGTTCTTATGTTAAATAAACCCCATTTAATTGTTTTTAGTTTTTTCCCCAATTGGAGTTATTTTTATGTTTATTAGATTATGGTGATTTACTCCTTTGGAATTCTATTTCTAATTTATTTGATTTTGGTCATGGGCAAGACACTGCCTGGATGGAGTAATGAGTAATGAGTGGGTAACAGTAATGAAGCTGCAGGGAGGTGTGTTAAACTACAAGTCAGCTTTCTGGTCTGCACGCTAGGTTGTCAGTGTTTTGGAGGACTAGCAAATTCAGCCAGATTCCTAAAAAGAGGAAGAATATCAAAAGGATCAAAACCTATGCAGTGCATGGTATTTAAAAATTATTTTTTGATGTTAAAATGTACCATAATGAGCATAAGTGAAGTTTTAACACCTCAGATAAAAAGCATGTTAGGAATCAGCTGGTTAGTGAAGGAGTAAACAGCACTGGTTAACAGTGTCAGACTGTGTGTCTCATTCACCTAGAAACTATAGTGACAGAAGCTTCAACGGGGTACACAAATCTTAAGTTTGAGAGGGTGTCTGCTGATTGGTGTTGACATTTCAGATCACCACCTGCTACCTTTGCTCACACCCACCTACGCACATTATAGTTACCAGAACCTACAGACATTCATTCATGTGCACCAGTGTATTTTCACTCCAACACGGACCCCCCCACCCCACACACACACACACACACACTACAGCTGCACAAACACAAACAGTCTCCACGGGGGACAGGTGGAACTGACCATATGTCGATGATGCACTGTCCACAGAAGGTATTTTTTCCTTTTTTTTTTTTTACTAGCAGCACAGTATCTGACTCAATGGCGAAACCTTTGCAAAGCAAGGGCACAGGAGCACAGGAAGATGCTTTATGTGCACCTGGGATCAGCAAAGTATGTCAGAGAGACTATGTTTATTTGTTTGAAACTTCCCTAATATCTGCTGTCATATTCACATACAAATAGAATGTTGTGCGCTAAGAGAAAATAATAGATTATTATAGCCAACAGAACACAAAGTAGTCCGCTTAAACAGAAAGCAGTCCGTTTACCCTCCTCTCTATATGTTATATTGCAATGTTTAAGAACAAGGCCATATTCAGGGGGTCTCACATTTACATTGCAGTGGCTGAAAACTGAGTTTGTCAAAAGTGCATGATGAGATTCTGTCAGGAAAGATGAGAATAGGCAAACAGGAATGCCATTCTCAAAGGAAAATATCACCTGTGATATTGCCTTTGAATAGAAAATCGACTGCATTGCACAATTTCTGAATAATCTCTGACTTTGAATAAAAGCAAAATTGAAATGACCCAAACCTTTCTACACATTGCATACCTTCAAAGGTTCAGTACTTACACTGAACACGTCTGAAGCCCGAAATGATTTCTGTAAAGGCCAAGACGTATAGGACGGGCTTCTGGCTGAACAAACATTTGAAAAAGAATAAATGTCAGTGAAATTTACATGATTTAAAGTAAATCAAATGATTTTTATGCGCCTTTTTCTTTTATAACGTCTGCTCTCCGATTTCCCCAGCATACACATTCATTTGAAATGAAACTACAAATTGCTATGTGCCGATGGATTCAATCTCTGAAGAAAAGACACATGGAGGGATGAGGATAATGAAAGAACTAAAATACATTGCACATCTTTATGATGATTGCAGTGGTAGCGAGTGTGTGCTGCAATGTGACAATAATACATAACAAAATTGCCTGTAGCATTTATTTCATGCTGTGTTTAATCCTGCAGGAATAATGATAAAGGGAAACAATCAGACTGTGTGTGAACACAATAAAGAGCTTGACGGAATGGGCTATTGCTCTCCCACAGAGAATAATTGAGTCCTAACCGGGGGTCAGCAGAATAAATCATCGTCCTAACTACAATAACTTATGACCTCCAGTACACCTACTTTCTTCTTTGGGTTTAGTTTTAGTCTCCTACTGTATGTTTCATGCTTAGGCTTGTGCATACATGTATGTCTATTGTGGTATGATGATTTTACACTGCTCTTATGTGTTTTTTACCCTTTCCAACAAACAATTCTTGCAAGGTTATTCCCAAAAATAGTTCATGGAGAAAATGTATACATCTGTTAAATCACTTTAAAGAAGAAAATCTAAGTCTACAGAGGAAGTTCTATGTTTATGTTGACTCTCTTCAGGTTTGATTCAACCCAGTTGCCAGGAAGATCATTTAAATTTGCTAAAAGATCAGTAATTACTGAGTCATATCAAAAGAAAGAGAATACATTTCTAGCATTAAGGTACATTCACACTAAACGTAATTTTCACACCTGAAATTAACAATTTAATTGTTGTCCTTGTGCATACGGTAGCTCAGGAGCTCTGTAAGGTGAAGCAGAGACAAGGATGCTATTTTAGTAAGGAAGAAGGAACTTTTTTAACAAATTACAGCAAAGCATTAGTGGTGCCACACCTTCATGATCCACAGGAGTTAAAACATCTGTTTTTCTATTAGTTATTATGTAAATTAGAGATCATTTTAAAATCGGATGAGGTGAAGTTTGCTCTTCCAAGGTTTGCAGGCAGGTTTTAAAAATGCCCTTTTAATTTAGCCACAAAAGGATTGCTAAATCATTCATCAATCATCATCCTACCTTAGCTCCAGCGCAGACACTGGCTAGCCACCACATCTTCCCTGCTCCTACTCTCTCTCCGTTCAGCAGACTTCTGCAATCTATTGCTGTCCTCTTTTAGTTTCCTACTTTGGTTCCTTAGCTCAAGAATGGGGGCATCTTACTTAAAGCTCTGCAGAAAGGGGCCGGGATCCCCATCTCCCCCAACTGGGCGCATCTCTGTAGGATCTACCAGATAAATTTATGACAACTCTGCATGTTGCTGTCCAGACATTGGATTTTAAAGAAAACCTGCGGTAAGATCTGTTCTTGAGCTTGAAATACTAACATCATAACATGGATGTTAGCATTTTTGCTTGGTCCTTATGGACAACTAAGGAAAATCCAGGTATAGCATATAATGTAGGTTAAATCCTTGAGGTTAAAACAGTTTTCATACTTTTATTAGTGATTTGTTTAGAACAATCAAGGGAAAATGAAATATTATGCACACCCTAACATATAGTTTTTCAATCTGTGATTTTCAAAAAAGGCTGTGAAAATTTGTCCCACAAATTTAAAAATGCTTATGTCATAGAAATCCCCGACAGTACAACAAAAGGCGGATCTGAAGTGGTGCTCAATCAGTAAATCCAATAAAAATAATTACAAAATGCCTCTAAGTTGGAATCCTGACCATAAACTATCCAGGGTCACTTGGGAGCCTATCATTTTACAACAGCCTAGAGGTTTGGTATTCTATGGATCAGTTAGTCAATCCTTGGCAGCAACATCACAAAGACAAACAATCTTGCACACCTACTCCAGACAATTTATTGACCTAACATGTATGTTTAGAGACTGTACTGTAGAAGTATGTCAGAGTACTTGAAAAAAGTAAGTGCCTACATGCAAGCTGCAACCAGACAGGATTTGGAGAATTCTTGCTACTTCACCACTTTGAATCTTTATAAATAGGTAATTTATTTTCAGACTTTATCTTATGATTATGTTATTAATACAATGCCTGCAATTTCCATGCATATATATATTTAAATTGGTTTCTATTACTTTTCCTTAAATCTTTGACGAGTTGAGACTTTAAGTAATGTTTTATTCTACATATAACTAGGGGTGTAAACCACAGGCTTGATCCCAATATGATGTTCTATTGGTTAGTTTCGATGAAGATAAAATATTTTGTAATATCTAACACAACTATTAAGACTGATGTATTACACACAAAAGACAGATTTCAATAATTTTATCTTAAAGCTTACAGCCTTTGAGTCAAAAACTATAATTCTTCAAATTTTCAAAGAAGATAATAATATAAGATAATCTGTTCCATTGAGTCGCATTCCTGGTAAATATCAAAATAAAGGTGCATCTAAAAGGCAACGATTGGCTTGCTTTGTTGTGCAATGTTTCATTGTGGATGTATGTATCGTTACATCTCTTCTCAAGTTGTATTGATCAAAAGTAGTAGAAATGACATACTAACCTGAAGAAGGTTGTTTAGAGATATTTTAGTTTGATTTTATAGTCTCTTCAGGTTTGTTTCCCAAAGAAAATTAAAAAACCATAACAACAGAAATGGTGTTATATTTTTTCAAGAAATAATAAACAATAAGATATGGTATTTGAGCATTCGCATACAAATAGATACAAATACAAAATTGCTTAATGTTCACCAGATTTTGTACCTAGGTACAAAATGATTTGTTTGACATGTAGGAAGTGGAAAACTGGTACAAAATGGCACAAAGGGTGAAGTAATGATGTCAAGCAGCCCCAAATAGTAGGCCTGTGTGTCACCATTGTGAAAAATAATGTGTTTTTATTTTTTTTTAATTTAGGTTAGTATTGCAGGATCGACACTGAAAGATGTCTGCATTAAAAGTGATAAGAGCCTCTGTCTCCTAGTAAATTTTCAGTATGTTTACCTGTATTTCCTTGTACATTGAAATGCATACTTACGCATGGCTATGATTACACATTTGTCTGTCTATTTTTGCATGTGTTTCTGTCTGTATCACCCACTCCTTTTTCATAAAATCCAAATGCGGCAGCAGCCACAAGTTTACACATTCCCCCTGTTTTGACTCCATTCAATCAACTGTGTGCATAATTACCCTGGTGCCGTGTGGTAATCTATTGGGACCCAAATATTGCAGTTTGACAAATCCTTCATTTGTATTCAGAGGCTACACAAAGCATCAATCGTGCTTTAGTGCATGCTGCCCAAAAAAACCCTCGTTTTTTTATGCACGCGTGCACACATGCACGCAGGCATACACACACCATCCTACCACCCATGCTCTTCCTCACTCCACAGAAACAGAGAGCAGTACGGACCCAAAAGCTGGCTGATTAGAACAGCAAGACATGCTGGGAACTGGGTTTGTGATTAATATTTTTCTTTTCCAGATGGTGCCTCCTACGACGTTAAAAGATACCACCACCGGGCTGGGAGACAGGGAGGGGATCTTTATTGGAGGGAAGGACAAAAATGAGGAAAAACACCAAGATTAAATCATTTCTTTTCAGTGCAAGACAAAACACGAAAATAACCCGTTCCTCTTACCTCACCTTGGCCCTTAATTTACTGTTCATCTTCATAAATAACCATCTATACATTAATCACACCATTTAGGTAATTCTGGTGTTATTTATTCCTATTTTAACAAATAAACTTTATGACACCCATCTAACAAACTCAGAGAGGATTAGAGCTTTTTCTTTAATCCTGCAAAATGGTGTGCAATCAATGCACACACATACCACTAGACAAATCCCCACAATCCCACACTGCCTGGGGGTGACTGTTTGGACCAGTGACATTTTGAGCCTTATTACACGCTCAGAACACAACAACGCACAACAAACAAGAACACCAATTTCATTTTTTTCCCTCTCTCTCTTTTTCCTTCTTGCTTCTACACCCTCACTGTCTTTTTCTTTCATTCTGTTTAGGATTGAGGATGAGGGCAGGGGAGGAGAGCTGCAGTAAACAAGGACAGAAAGAGAAAAAGAGATTAGCACCAGCTAATAATCCCCTCTTTCAACATGTGCCGCTTCATATTTCCAAATTAAAGTCGAGTGCAAGAAAAGGGGTTTATTAAACATTAAACGTCCTCTGGCTGCATTGAGCTGAGCACATCTCTCCCCTCTTGGCGCTGCCCTAGAGGCTTACAGAGCCGGTACGGTGCCGGGCTTGCAGAGCTGAAGTAAACTAAAGTCATACATCACCCAGCTGATCAGGCCTTGGGAGAGGGGCCCGGGCCAATCATTTTGAGGTTAAACAATGTAATTTGGGTCTTGTAAGTGCAATTTATTTTGTCCGTCAGACAGAGGCATTGAAATTTTTTTCTCTGTTTTTCACCTCCCTCTCCATTAGATAAAAGGAGGATGCTATTTGGGAGAGAGGGAGCAGATCTTCCAGGGCTGAGACATCAGCGGTCATTTGCTCATTGGGGAAAAGAGCCGAGACAAAGCAATGACTCACATGCTGAAATAAGCTTTGGAGTTGTCCGTCTGTTGAGACTGGAGACTATCTATCCAGTGATCAAGGTTTTAAGATAACTTAAAAAAAAGAGAAAGAACAATAACTTTTTCAGTTGCCTAATTCGTACATTTTTGCAAACCCCTAACTCCAAAAATCCACAGTTTGAATCTATTCAATTTTAAACTTTTGCAAATTGAATAATAATTGAACAAAGTGTCATACTATTCTAATTCTACCCACAAGTAGAAATCAACAAACCTGAGAATGCATTTATTTAATCAAATTATTCACATTGTTAAAATGTGCACTTATATACATTGCATGATTCAGGTTCTCATCTAGAGAACTGTAAACAGGAGTAAGAGTGTTAGACAGAGCAAAGAATAGAGAGTATTTGAGGTAGAGAGAGTAGAATATTTCATTTACTATTATAACTAGCTTTTTTTTATTTTAAAAATTGTGCCAGCTTTTGTTCTGTAGGAGGGTAACAGTCAAGAGGGTTGAATCTGCAATCGAGAGTGAAGAATGGAGATGCCTCAAGTGATCCACCCTTAAATAACAGTCAAACACATCATGACCTTAGATGCACAGAAAAAAAATGTGGAGTGATCAAATCAGAAGTAGAATAAGAATAAATCAAGGAAATATCAGAATATTTACTTAAATGGCTTATCTCTACCACATATGTTGAACATTGGATGTTTGTCCACCAAAGAACAGTGTGGTCTTATTCAATTTGAAGTTAGTGAGGGAGATGCTCTAAGCTTAAAAGCTGTGTTGGGAGGTGAGATTCTACTGATCCACAATCACCTGCAAATTGGAGACCCTCTATGAAAAAAAAAACCATTGAAGGTTTTTTTAGACTGTCTCAAAGAATGATGTTTGTTTATGTTCAAGATAGTGTGAATTTGATATAAATTAAGTGAAAGAAGCCATTTGAATACCAAATCCATCAGAGATGTACCACAGAAATAGGAAAAAGAAGATGTGATTTAACATCTTTTTTTCCTTTGGTTGTGTCTTCCTTTTAGGTGAAGTTTGTATGCAATACCTCTATATTCAAGGCTAACCCTAGTTGGGATGGCAAAGATTTTATCAGTCAAATACTTTTGGGCTGCCATATTCTTTGAACACATGCTATGCTATGTAAATGAAAGTGTGAATGGGGCTCCAATCAAGGTCAAACAGTTAACTCTGCACATGTATGGGATAACTTCAAAACAAATTTCATTCATAATGTAAGAATTTAATATAAAAAAAATAATTCAACTCGGACTGGGAACGATTTTGGGCCCTGGCATTTTTCTATCTACACAAGCCAACTTATGGACCTAAGCTAAACTAAGCTACAATGTACACATTGAAACCCATAATAAATGAAAATGATGGGATGATATCACAGTTTGCCCCTGATTTTATGTTTAAGAACCAGTTAATTTAGAAATTTATGGAATTAGGGCAAATTAGACTCATCTGGAATGACTAAAAGTGTTAAAACAAATTAACAAAGCAAATACAATATTATTTAGCAAAATATTTTATGACATAATTCACCTAATCAGAAATCCATAATCATTTATGTAATTAATATTTAGCTTTATGTGTTTGTTTCCAGTGGAATAATAAGGAGTTGGAACATTTTTTCTTGAAATAGATTCAGCCGTCAGCTAGCAGACATATTTAAAAGGAATCTTTTGGTTGGCAATCACTTGTAGTAAGCATATCAGGAAACACATAAACATTAACGTTATATTATTTCTTAAACCCTTAGTGAAATAAAAGCTTGTTTTAGTTTTATAGACAATAGCTCAATAGTATGGGAAACAATATTAATAAATTAATGATTATAAATTGTTTGCAAAATAATGGCTTGAAATTTAAATGTGAGCCATTAAAACTGAAAAATACTAGATATATTGAGCTGACCACCCTCAGCCTTAAAGATAGTTGTGTTATATGTTATACTGCATGTGTACTATCATGATTAAATAATTTAACCAATAGGTAAGTCTTAAAATGTAATTTCTATATGAAATTTAGATCTCTTAAACAACAACTTCTTTTTTTTTTATTGTTTTTGCAATATGGCATGAATGACTGAGATTAAAATAATGCAAGATGAATGTTTAGACAACAAACTAACAATGTGGATGATTATTTCCATATTTAATTGAGTAACAGCATGTAACAAATATTTATACTGTATCTTTCTTTACCATTGGTTGGAAAATCTTCATGGCATTAGTTCATTTAAACCCCTTTAGTGATGTTTACAACCTAGCAATTCTACTTAAATTTCCATTATTCATATTTGAAGAAACTATCCAGGATACAAAGCCTCTATTACAATTCGGGAATCGGAATTGACCAATCAAAAAATTGCTTTAAAGCTAAAGCTTAGTCTGGATATGATTCATTTCAAGAGCTAACTGCACATTCAGATAAAGCTGTACTGTTTGGATAGTAGAATCCAGACTAAAAAAGCAAGTTAATGTTTCAAAAAACAGTTCTTTGGAGTCAAACTGTAAGATTGTGCAGAGTTGTAGATATGAAATATTTCTTTATCAGATATTTTGTGTTCTTAATACTTAAACATCTAACATTTCTTCATTTTATGCCCCCCTTTAAGCTTTAATGATAACGAGCTGCAATCGGGGGACATGTTGTAGGTTAATAAAAGCCAGGCACCAAACAAATTGGTCTGAGAAGTAATAGTGGCAAATGTTTTATTTTATTTATATATGTATTTATTTTTATGAATCAATATACTAAATGGTAAAAACAAAAAAACTATAAAATTTGAATCTACACAAAAAATAACACATGATCTCAGAGTTAAATTGAGGGCTTGAAATTATAACTTTCATCTGAATTAAGCACTAGTTCTTTCAAATCCACATTCTCCAATGTCTCAAAGGCTTTATTTCTTCTTTATTGACTAAAACTAATGTATACCAGAAACACCTTAATTACAAAATAATCTCTAATTACTTCCATTGAGACAACATGGGTTATATCAGTAACAGTGGGATTACTCCCTGAATCACTGCTGGAGATTTACTGACCAGAAGACCCAAAGCCAGTTTAATGTCTTCTCCAGTGAGAGCTGTTATCCTCCTCTCGTGAACACACGCATATTTTGGTTATGTCTTTTAATGTGTGCTAGGGTTGGTGCTGGTCAGGAAATCTCTCGCAGTTTAGAGGATTAGATGCAACAAAGTGCTGTTGGTGGAAAGAATGAGCAAGCCATACAAGTGAATTAAGAGATTAAGATGGTTTAGAAAGACTGATTACAATACTTCGGGGATTTGGAAACTGAAAACAAACCCTGAGTTTTCAACAATCTCTTTCAGGAGGCGGTAGCAATTGTTAAGCCTCTACTCCACAACCAGCAATCCATTCGCCAACATTTTTATTCTAATAGAATCTCAAAATATAACTTGTTTGAAAACTTGACTTACAATCACATTCTCAGGGCTAATTATTTACATTTAATA
Organism: Cyprinodon variegatus; assembly: GCF_000732505.1. Lineage (NCBI taxonomy): Eukaryota > Metazoa > Chordata > Actinopteri > Cyprinodontiformes > Cyprinodontidae > Cyprinodon > Cyprinodon variegatus. The sequence goes on from NW_015150655.1 coordinate 559,000, forward strand.
TGAAAAAGAGTTTACCTTATTTTCAAAGGTTCATTTCTATGTTCTGCTGCAGATCATATTTTTGACACTGTCTAGACCATTTTGCAACCTTGTTTATTTCTCTCTTTATCTCTTTAGTCTTAATTTAGATATCTTGGATGCCACTGAATACAACACATTATCATTAAAAGAATCACTTTAAATTACTCTCATTCTCTACATATTATGTCTAAAAGTATTTTGTCCAAATAAATGCATGAAACTACAGAATCAAATATTTTTTGTAAATCCCCCCCTCAAAAAAAAAAAAAAAAAAAAAAAGCTTAAAGCTTTTTTGTGACTTTAAAACTAGGCTTTCGAAAAAGAGTTCTTGAGCTACATGTTCAAATATTCAAATAAGAACATTACACGTGGAGATTATTGTCGGTACCACTCGTTTGATAAAAGAAAACCCCACAATAGTCACAGAATTCCCTTAAATCTGACAAATGTAATAATACTTGAGAATTCTATGAAAAATTAACTAATAAATGACACAACAATGCTTCTACAGAATGACTTGAATTATGAAACCTGGCCAAAAGTGATGGTAACCCTGGAAAATAATGAAAATAATATGACCAAACCGACATGCTCATGTCGAATTAAGATGTTAAATCAGCCCTGACTCATAGGGTTGCTAAAGGTAATAGATAAATTATCATTCATCATGTGTCTTGTGATTGTTTTTTTTGTGCTCCTCTCTTTATTGTTTTGATAGCATTCATTCTTAGTTAATGGAGTGATCATTATGTTTTAGCAAAACCTAGAAAATGAGATGCTTTTGTTCCTTGTAAACAAACCTTAACCTCTTAGGCCCCGTCCACACGAAGACGAACCCTGGCCTAAACGCACAAATTTTTCACCAAACCAGCCTCTCATCCACACGAAGCCGGCGTTTCGGGGGTCTGTAAACGATCTTTTTTTTATTCAGTCTTCAGAGTGGGAAGATTTCGAAACGCCGTTTTCGCGTTTCCATCTTTACGCTCTAACCGCATATTTTTTTTTACAAGCATGCGTCATAGCGTCGCCTCTAAACACGCATGCGCGACCAGTATCACAACAACAATGGCGCCGTTGCTGCTAATGCTACTCACCCTGCTGTCGGGCTTACAACAGAATCTTCTTCTTCTGGAATATCTCCAGGAAGAACAGAGCAATATCGACGACATAGTTCAGCACCTGAATTTGACTTAACCACGAAAATGGACCCGCAGGGCAACCATGTATAAATATTAGTGCGCATTCCCAACATTTCGTCGCTTATTTTTGCTTTGGCACCACAGCGCCACTTACAGGCCTGGTATACATTTTGCAGCGTTTTCATGCATTCGTGTGGACGCTCACATTTATTTTACGTCTCCGTCTTTACGGCAAACGTTTTGGAAAATATCAGCATTTCGTGTTCGTTTTGACTTCGTGTGGACGGGGCCTTAAATTTCAGACTTGACTCCTACAATTTGATATGGGTTGCTAAATTGTTTATTTAATTGTAACTGATGTAAGATAAATAAATATGTATGTAAAACTAAGTAAATAAAAAGAAACAGCCTCAATATGTTTGTTACAACTTTTAGTTATTCAGGCTAAGTCTAATTTTGCTTTGTTTTTGTTTTTTTACCTACCAAAGATTCTTATTGTATGGATTAGTCTTAAACAAAGAAAGTATGTATACATCCTTCCCTCTCCTTGAAAGAGCATGTTTAACTACAATTGAATACTGTACCTGTAGGAGACATATAAAATGTAATGGCAAAGTATCTAAGTTGGCAACAAAGCCTTGCTAAGAAAACAGAGTTAGCAGCATATACAGCCCTGTTTGCTATTTCACAGTTATCATAAACAGCATATTAGCATGTTTGTTTTTAAAACCAAATCAACCTGCAGAGACTCACACAGAGAAAAGCTACGATTAGAAAAAAAGTTAAACTTATTTATACAGGTAATACAAACATTGTCTTGAAAATATTTCTATCCAAGGAAAAAGCATCTACTTGCGAAGACTCATTGATTCTCTGCAATCTTTCACATTATACATGCATGTAGCGACAGTGGAGAGGAAAACTCCCTTTTAACAGAAAGAACCAGCAGAATCAGGCTCGAGGACGACTGGGGTTTGAGGAGACAGAAGAAGAATGGCACTCGGGCCCCTGCAGAAGAATGTGATGTGAATCAACATTCACTTGGTTGAGTAGCCTACAAAAGGATTAGAAGTACTCTTCTCTCCAAAATTGTGCCAGGGTCAAGCTAGAACCCTAGACCAAGCCAAAGAGCGAAGGGATAGAAATTAGAAGAGAGACAGAGCTGAGTAGTTTGTCGCACTGATAGAAGTGAAGAGTAGCTCAGTTGACTGCACTGATAGATGGGAATAGCAGCACAGTTGATTGCACTGATATAGAGAGGCAGATTTAAAGAGACAGAGCGGTGGGAAAGGGAAATGGAGAGAGACTGATCAAGAGAAAAGGTGAAAGCAGTTTATAGCGCATCAGGATGCGCTATGAACCGCTAATACCGCTAATATTGCAGAAAGAAAATAAGTGCAAAGTGGAGAGAAGAAGTAAAATAAGGTTTACCACCACCAGTCAATGCTGATTATGCTGATTATGCCGGAATGATGCGGGGTGCTAAAGTGGAAAAAGATCAATGACCAAGCAGTTAGAGTGATGATTTTTTGAGGTATCCTTTAAAAACAGATTGACTGAATGATTCGGAGGAAGCTGAAACCCGAACCGATGGATAGAGGAGGGGCGTAGGAATCGTTTATCCTCCAAATGTCCCCCAAGATCTGAGGATGGAGCTATACCCTTAAGAAATTAATTGCTTAGCGGATTAAACAATGTCATGTTAATGGGAATGATCTATTGCAGCAATGGCACGATGAGCTGAAGACACATTTCACATGCCATGATGGGCCTTGAACGTGATACCCATGGTGCAATGAGTTGAGGTGCGATGCGCCCACCAAGGTCCACACGCCATAATGTGCTAAGGGGTTTGTGGTACGACCGCCGAGATGGGTTAAGGTGCCACACACCTGCCGCAATGATCTGAGGGTGCGAGGCAGCTGCTGAGATTGGTTAAACTGCGATGTGCCCATTGAGATGGATTTAGGGAGCGATGCAATGCGCTTGCCATAATGGGCCCAATGCAATGCGCTTGTGCTAACTTGGTGCAGAGATGGTGACGATTGTTGACACCAATGTATTGCACGTTGAGGGTCTGAGACTGCTGCAGTCAAACTCTAAAACCCTGCAACCAAAAAACAACCAAATGAAGCATTATGGTAAATTTTAACAAATTATCAAAAATCCGTAAACAGCTCTAAGAGATTTGACCATGACTCATGATGTATTTAAAAGTGATAAATATTGAGTATCCGCTAGGGGATTCATAAATTTCAAGAAAAAAGACATTCCTGGTTTACATCTTTGACTGGATTACCATCACGGGTAATCATCAGGTGAAGAAAGATCCACCTTATACACACACACACACACACACACACATTACTTATCTTGACTGAGAAATGTTCTCAGGTGTGCCACAACAGGGTTCAGCCCAGCCACCAACACTCACACCAGAAAAACAGCAAAACCCCAGATATCCTAACAAACGAAGACGTACACAGACAATGAAACATTTTAAGAACAATGTAATTTTACTCATAAGAGGTCAACAGACACTGAAAAAAATAAAAGTCAAATAGCATCTTCTTTAAACTTCAGACAAAATAATGGAGTAACAATAATGCTTATGAGAACCAATAAGGGATACCAGTGGCCCATCACAGTGGCCCTCTTTATAAAATTGAAAAATTACTTTGGCAAAGCTTTACAAAAACCTCTCTAAGATTCACCTTTTACTGGCCTCACTCATAACTGCTGAGGCTCCATATGTTTTCCTTGAATGTACCTTCCATTTTATCTTGTGTAAATAAAAATAATTTACCTGTTCTGTTTCATGAGCATGCAGTCCAGGTTGCTTGTGACATGGGGTGCAGCATTTTTATTTTGATTGACAGGTGGTGACTCTGGGGCAATGAGTTCAGTTCTGCAGTTTCTGAAAAGCATCTGTTGATCATTATTGATGTTTTTGATAACTTCACCCGGGCTAATGGGGGGCATTGTTTCAACACTCACAAATATCTGGAAATCTGATTACCCTACTCATATTTGGAACTTTTAGACATTGCAGCCAGTGTGACAGAAAAAAACAGCTGCTTGCAGTCGGACACAAGCCATAGCTTTACTCATCACATTAATCAGAATCAGAATTAGCTTTTTTGGATTTAATTTTGTGCACAAACAAAGAATTTGACTTTTGCTTCCAACTGCTTGCACAATAAGAAAAAGTCCAAACATCAACCATTTTTTTCAAAGAATTGCTTATAGTGATAAAAAAAAAAAAAAGATAATATGAAACAAGCAAAACTGCATATTGTCGTTAAGTAGAGCTGGTCTATTTTTATACCTTAATAAAAAAAGTGGGAAGGCAGGTTATATACCGGCAAAAACCCAATTTACGACAATACAGGCTTAAATCGAAGGCATCTAGACACAGTATGGTTGCTTCTGATTTAATCCTGTTTTGTGGTTTTTGTAGCAATTGTATCGAGTTTTGCCTTTTTGATTTAAATGTAAGTATAAATAAAATTTAGAGTATTAAATACAACATTTTTACACAAGGTTATTCCATTTAATTTGTATACAATCATGTACTTGATTTGTACTTATATTTTATACATAAGCCATAATATCTTGTTAAAAAAACATTAGATTTATTGTAAAAAAACAAAAACAAAAAAGAAAAAAAAAACTAATATATCCAAAACTGGATTCTAAAACAAATTTAGGAAAGACATATGTGGTTGTGTTATGGACTCTAATAAATCAAGCACATGGTTGCTTCTACAGGGTCAAATGAAACAGCCTTTTCCCAGCCCAAACAACAACTTCTCAGGGATTCTAATCCATAACCACACACTTGACTGCAAAACAGTGCTAAAACCAGGAGCAACACTAAACTTCAGCCAGAGCCACACTGCCAGAGATTATTTTGGAAGAAATCCATCCAAAAAGTAGCCTGCCAGGCATTGCAACTGTGTCCTCAGAAAGTGTTGAGGGAGGAAAAGAACAAACGGAATGAATAAGAAAATGAAAAAATGGAGAACAGATAGGCCTGAGATAGAAAGTGCTGGCCACTGCAAAGTCTCCAAACAAAGAGGATATGTGAGGCGTGTACCTCAAGCCTTTTTCCCTTACAAGAAGAGCCAGTAAGCACTTTTCTCTGCGCTGAAAAGCTAGCTCTCGCTCCTGGTGTCACATCAGCAGTTTTTTTAGCGAAACTCACAAGCACCATATCCAGGTGAGGGGTGTATGTTAAGGATTTCTTCCGTTCCCCCTATCAGTCTCTTTCACTACCACCAACCCCCCACCTCTCAGTTTCTCTCATCCTTTGCCAACATGTCTCTACTTAGTTCTTTTCCCCTCTTTGCACTTTACCATTCTCTTTCCGTCTTCTGCAACGTGCTTTAAAGTTTGATTCCCTCTTTCCACTCTTTATGTCTTCCTTTTTTATCTAAGTTTTCTAATAAAGTCTTATGCGGACCACTTCTATTTTTTTCTGGATTTCATATTTATTTCATTCTTATTTTACTCTATAAGTATAGCATTCCATGGACACTAGGAATAAATTTCAGTTTTTTTGATTAATGAGCCCAAAAGAGAGTGTATCAATAAAAGGGTTTGAAAAAATATTGGACTTGAATTGAACATTTTCTAGGTATAGGTTTACAAAAAAAAAAAAAAAAAGAAAGAAAGAAAGAAAAAAAATTAAGAATTTGTGGAGATATTTGGAATTTTAGGTTTTATTTCCCATCCTGCTGTTTAATTGTTAGGTCTTTTGTTTTGGTTTTCTTTCTCCATGCCCTCCTTCTCTTCCCTCCTAATGTTCTACCTTCTTCAATTTGTTTTTTTCCTTTTATATTTTCCTTCCTTCCATGCCCTATGTTTTCCCTTCCTTCTTTACCACCTTGCTCTCCTTCTTTTGTCTTTTCTTTATCTCCCCCCTTTCTTCCAGCCTCAGTGTGTCTTTCCTTGATTATTTCTTTCTTCCCTGTGCCATACATAAAGTCTACCCACTTTAGCAATATCTGAGCTAAAATTGCATATCATATATTTAGTTTTTAAATTCAACATTAAAAGGGCAAGGACATTTTTAACTTTACAAACTTCTAAAAACATGAACATGAGAACTTGAAATGTTTTCCTTTTTCTCTTAATTAAAAGGAAATCTGTAACAGAAGGTTACACAGGAAATACTTTTTAATGTGATCACGTTTTTTTTGTTTTTTAAACTATCATTTGTTGGTTGTATCAAATAAATACATCTTATTTACTTATAAGGTAGGAACTCAAATGCTCAGAAAGAGCCATGCAACTGCACAGATGTACTCACACATTCAAAGGTCCCTGGGTGATTGAAAAGCTGAGCTTTTCATGTGACTGGAACACCCCCAGCTGTGAACACCACTTTCCCTAGAAAGTGAGGCTGGGGCACAAATCACATTTTCTGCACAATTAAAGCAGGGCTGTGGCTAAGTGTATCAGAGCTGTGCTCGCCACGGGAGCTCTGGGAGTCAGCAGGCCTGTCCCCTCTCCCCCTGTAATGGCAATGTGATGAAGACGGTTTCTCTGTAATTAGTTTCTGAAAAGTTCTCCTCCTGAGTGAGGCCACAGATTGAGCGGCAGAGAAAAGACCACTTTGTTCTGCAGGCATGCACTTTAGCACGGACCTTCTTCAAGAGGAAGATTATGAGGAGTTCTGGTGAATTGACACAAAATAAAACCCTTTTTCTTTCACAAGTGAGTAAAAAATAGACATTGATAGGCTAAAAAAAAAAAAAAGATTTATGTTGTTGATGTTAGACTTCTGTGTAATTTTTATCTATGGGCGTATATATATATAAAAAAAATGTTGCAGCTTTGCTGGTTCAAATCCTAACAAATTGGTTTGATGAGGCAGAGTATTAGCTTAATTAAATCCATTGAGTTGGTATTCTTCCTTAATTTTATCTATATTTATCAATACTTTGATTTAAAAGTTGATGTTTTAAGTTGAAGTTGAAGTTAGAATTACCTTTTTAGTAGAGAGAAATTTAAATACAAACAATAAAGTTCAAATTTGGCAAAGACTGAGATCAAATTGAATAAAATTTTATCCAGTAAGAAATGTTTAGCATCCCCCAATAAAAAAGCATCATCAGGTCCAGAATCTACCAAAACTATGGTAGAAAATTTTGTCATTGTCTGGAAAAAGTTCAGGGAGCAAAAAAAAAAAAAAAAGGCAAAACATTTTTAGTATCCTTATTTGGAACTAAAAGATTTGAGGTTGTCTTTTGGTTCCTTATCCCCTTTTTCAAATGCCTCTCAAAACCTCCAGGTAATTTATTTTTCCTGCAGTTTTGGTCCTTCCAAAAAAGCAGGACTTTTTAAGATTACCTGGTATTGTTGAAAGTGCGGGGTAGTGTAAAGCAAGAAACATTCCATGCAATGTGCCACCAGCAGAGGCAGTAAGAGCAGAAGCTAAGAGTAATTACCATTTATTTGAATGCTACAACACAAAATAACTTGTCCTTCTGAAAGTGGCCCCATGTGTAGGGAAAACATTCTCTCTGCAGCAGTACCCTAATAAGTAGGGCATATTGACATTATTGTAGGTTTCACAGCTTAACTTTCGCTAAATAAATCATACTAATCTAGAATGATTCCTGTGAATACAGCATTTGGTTTTCATATGATTTCTAGTTAAAGCAGAACGCGTTTTTTTTTTTTACATTGGGCCCTTGATTTTAAGTTATTACATCATGTTCTACTCACCCATATTAGTTTTGTGTCATTTGGAGCTGTTCCGAAGATGTTCTGTTTTGTTATATCCAAGTAACGTCTTCCTATGGGCAACAACTTGAAGGCACAAACTAAACTGTTCATAATTTAGTCTTTATGGTACGCGGTTACATTTTTTATATTTATATATTTTTTTAAAAAGAGTGTGTATGACGTCATCCGCGCGTGCCAGCTATCGTTCATTCTTCCTGTCCGCTGAACTGCTGCTAGTTTTACTCACATGCCTGGAAGATGTCTAGTGCTACTACCACAGATGATCTCGCTCTCCAAATGGAAGCAAACGATTCATATTAGCTAGCCGATTGAATATAAGGGGTAGAGCGTAGAAGCATGTGGCCCGGGCTGCCTGTCACAACTCCAGTCCAGCGTGCAGATGATGTCATACACATTCCGCTTTGTTTTAGAAAAATATAAATATAAAAAATATAACCGCGGATGTCTGGGGGACAGTGATTCGCCTACATGTTATGAATGCTGGTGTAACATAAAGAATAAATTATAAACAGTTTAGTTTGTGCCTTTGTTGCCCATAGGAAGGCGTTACTTGGATATAACCTAACGGAATATCTTCAGAACAGCTCCAAATCACACAAAACTCATATGGGTGAGTAGAACATGATGTAATAATGTAAAATCAAGGGCCCAATGTAAAAAAAAAAACGTGTTCCCCTTTAAGAGACACACTGACACCAAACCATCCAAATAAAAAAACAAAAAGAAAACAATGATTAACCAGGCAAGCCATTCCTTTCATTGTTCAGTAATCCAGTTTTAATGGTAAATTGCTCAAGTCCTTTCCATCGGTCTGGCTTTGCAGCTCACATCCAGACAACAGCAATGCAATTTCCAAACCAGTTTCAACTTATTCAGCAGTTTGAACCGCAGTTGTTAATCTATTTAATGAGACCATTTGATAAGCCTTTTTAAGTTAAGAGAAAAACATATTTATGAAACCTGAAGAGTTTGGCTGTATTATTATAAGTATCAGCTCTTAATGGGACAATGTGCAGCTGTCCTCAGTTATTATTGTTATTTCTGTTGTATCCATACTTTGAACTGAAGAAAGGTCAAACCAGCAAGTAGCAGGGTATGGTTTTACCTTTTGTTGAAAGATTGATGAATGTCCCTGGCAAATATTTCCACTCAGTGTCAGCCTTTGTTTCTCCAAATCTCAATGCACTTGTCTGCCTTAATGCTGCAATCACATAATTTCAGCTTTCCTTTGCCAAGGGCATTGTTGCAACCATAAATCATGCTACAGCTGTGCTTTAGACTTGTTTTAGATAACAACTTTGATATCCTGCTTGTCTTTAATCTATTTGTTCAGAAAAAGATCTAGGATACTGATGTTTCTCAACTATATCCATATTTCTTTTGTTTAATGGATGATTACAGATGTCCCCAAGCCTGCCAGCTCCAGACAAGATGAACAACTATAAGGCCTCCTGTTTTAATAAATAACATGTGTAAGTCATGCTATTCATCTGGATATATAAGCAATAGCATAAGTTTTCTCTTTTCTTTGAGCTACTAGTAAATAAAACAAAAATAAATGCTCTCAATGTTTAACCTTGCAGATTTTATCTTTACTTTAACCCCATGATAAATCCTAAGACGCTTTGTGAAGTAAGGTTGTAACCAAGGATGCACTGTCTGATGCCGTACCAATAAATGTTTGACTCCAGTTTTGCATTGAAGATGACATTCGCGATGAGGGCGAGATTAGAAAGTGAATCACAAATACTTCTTGCTGCTGGAAGGGATAGCCTAGAGGAAAATGCATGTTATCCAACACAAGAAATTCTCAGGGGCTGTCAACCGAGATCAAACTCATTTGCTGAGCACAAGTTTCAGCAAGCAAACACGCCACAAACATGAATGCATTACTTGAGACTGGACTTTTAAATTGTTACTTCCTGCAACGCTCACAGTCGCAATGTAGGATTTAAACCCCTGTATGATATGTCAGCATTGATAACAAAAAAATATGCTGCACAAAACTTCACCAGTGATCACTATTTAAGAATTAACTATATTCTATTTCCCCAATAGTTAAGTGTATTTTTAAAGGGTTGAATACAGCAATTTAAATAGCTAATGCAACAACATGGTTATTTGTGTGTTATAAAAGGAGTTGTGAGTTGCACCAAGCATCAGCTTGCTTTTTAAAATCATATTTGATATTTTGAGATCTCGCTTTACATGTGAAACATTTTCAGTACTGAGGTGAAAATGCTGTATTTACTTTTGAGGCACACAAACAAAGGCTGCACAGTGGCACAGTTGGTGGTAGAACTGCATTAGAGCAAGAAGGTCCTGGGTTTAATCTCAGCCTGAGGTATTTTTAAGATCCAAAGACAGTCCAGAAGCAATGCTGTCAAGTTAACTGGTCCTAACTAGTGAAGTCCACCTCTGGCCGAATGACTGCTGGATATAGGTACTGAGTCACCCACAACTGTGCATGGATAAGCGCCTGATATTGCTAAATACAAAAATACCTGCTATAATTGTATACTTTGGGGTATTTTTTTTTTTACTATTTTAAAGAACATGAAGAACTAAGAAGCGTGAGATTAAAATATAAAAAAAAAAAATTTAAACAGAAAATGTTTGGGGAACCCTAGGTTGAGACATATCTTACCCACAGGCATCAGCATTTATTTACACCTTATCTCCTCAACCCTATTAGTTGCCAAGAGCAAAAAAGCCAAATATAAACAAATTTCATATGTATTTACAGTTACTTTATTCACGTCAAGGAAATATTAACTGGGTTCCCTCCATTAACATAGTATTTGTGTGCCGCCATGTATGAGTACCTCTCTTACTGTTAGCTCCAGGCCTCGGCTTCCAACCACTTTAAACATTCACTCAACTCTGCAGGGATAAATCACATCTTATATTAACCTTTTCTAAGCACACTGCAGCTATAAGGCAGTGCTGCCTAGCAAAGGGCCATGGTGGACGCTTTTATGAAATTGTTACTCAGGCTGCTTGTTTCTGTCACCAAGCTCAGAATAGAAGTGGCAAGAAAAATGTACGTGACTTGTGAAATTATGATGGCAACACTTTAGGAAAGACAAAGAGTCGGGGATGGAGCAGGTGCTGGAAGGGCCTGCAGGTTTGGGGGAAGAACGGTATGTACAGCTAGCCCTGAGCGTGGAGCTGGTGGCCCTTGGTTTGTACTCCTGCTGCTGCTTTGCCTGTCACATTTCTGCCACCTCCCAGCAGAAATAACTAGCACTGGCAGAGCTGGTGACCAGATGCAAGGAGGTGCCAGTGGCTATAACGGCAGATATATCGCTTATGAGATCAGATGTCTGCAGGGCCAGAGGAGCCACACGAGACTGTGAATGAGAGTAAGAGAGAGAGATACAGCATTCACATCAGGAGGAAATTGCTTTGCTGCCACCAATCCTTCGGTGGTAAACACAGCAAGTTAGTGTGTGTGGCAGTCAGTGGATATAATTGTCTTGACACGGACATTGTTTCGACGGACAGAGGGAGTGAGGAGTGGGAAAGGAAGAAAGTGTGATGCAGGGGGGTATGAGGGGTGGAAGGCTGTGAAGTATGGATTCAGGAAATTGGCATGGCGTTCACACATTGCCTGGGTAAAAGTGGCTCAACAGCAAAGAAGGAAAATTGTTTATGAAGCTTTCCATTCCTGAATCTAAACTGAACAGCAAGAGGTGGGAGGGGGAGGAGTGAGAGAAGAGATGATGGGAGAGAAAGAGAGAAAATTGGATAGGAAAGTGTTTGGGAGAAAAGGGGTTGAATAAGGAGGCAGCAAGTGGAATAAATGGAATAGAAATCAAGATATAACCCAGAATGGACTGTGAATCAACTACAGTCTATAGGCTAAGATGATGCATGCAAGGGATTATTCCATTTTTTCTCTTCTATCCCACCCTTATTATTATACTCATTATATAGCATCTTAAAACAATTATTCCTTTTATTCAGGAGGTAAGCATTTTAGGTTAAAATACAGTTAAGCCATTTTGCAAAATCTATGACCTATATAACTTTGCTTTCTCATACAATGCCCCTGCATGGCTGGAGGATAAACTGAAAGAAAGGTAATTTATATCATATTAAAGCTTCAGCAAGTCAACATATGAAAGGTTGAAGTGTTCAGTGTTGATGAATATTTTTAATCAGATTTCTTTGTGTGAATTACAGTAACTATGCATGCAGCATTTATAATATCTCTGTTTTTCTAACTAGTGACTGACAATGTGGGCAGGATTGTGTGATTCTGTCATAAAATGGTTCAGACTTCTCTGTGTCATATAGTAATTGCTAAAAAGAGCAAATAAGGTTCACCTGTAGTTTTAGTTAAGGCTCAGTTTTTGGGCAACTGTTATTCAACATCTTAATTAAGGCAACAATAATTGCATTTGTAACCACAAACAGTCTTAAATCGGAAGGCAACCAGACTTTTTCTCAGTTCTTTGAAGGTGTTTCGACACCTATCAAGGTGTCGAAAACTCTAGTTGGCGCACTAATGTATTTAGGGAACCATCTCAATGTTCCAGACATATGGTTGAAACCTGGGTAAAAATCCAAACCCAGGAACTTGAGTCATTTACCAATCACATCAACTGGACAGAAACATCAGGTTCATTAGAGAGGATGTGAAAAACAACATGCTGCCCTCTTTCGATGTGTTATGCACATTGAGGACAATGGAAGTCCTAATACTGAGGTCTACCAGAAACCCACAGATACAGACCAATACCTTTTTTGACTCTCATCACCTCCTGGAACATAAACTTTCTGTGATCAGAATTAGAGTTACCAGGCTGACAAAGTTTCCTCAATTACAGAGGATGAACAATCAAAATATGGAGGAATCAAAATATGTTAGAAGATTCCTTGAAGCATGTGGTTATCCAAACTGTTAAGTCAGCCAAAATAAATAGCAAAATAACACTGCATGCAACACAGAAGAGCAAACAGATAGTTGCAAAAACATTGTAACTCAGAGGGATGTTCTCCAAACGCAATATACCAGTGAATTTCATACCTAAAGTAAACATTCAGACAGAAACTGTTTCATAATAACAGAACTTTATTAAAATCACACTGGAGAAATTGACCTCTGCATTAAACCCATCCCCTTGGGGAGCAGTGTATGGTGCCCGGGGAGCAGTGTGGGGTTAAGGCTCTTGCTCAGGGACCCAGAGTAAAGGCTGTGGGGAGTGAACAGGGTATTTGCAATCTTCTCAGAGCACAAGCGTACTGCTCTAGCCACTTGGCTAAACATTCCTCCACCTAAAGACAGAACACACAATCCAGTACAATGAGGACTGTAGAGCATCCTATATTGAAAAAAAAACAAACAACAATTTCATAAATGCATGACACAGCATAGGAGAGCCAGCAGCTCTAAGCAAGATTCAGCTGTATACTTGGACAGAGAGATCAGATGATTTGAAAGAGGCATCAAGAAAGCTATCTTTGTGAAAAGAGAAGGGTGGATTGTGGATTCTGCTTCCAAAATTTGCAATTTAGTCATCGAACTCTTTCCCAATAGGTTACATAAGCACTCCCATTATGATTCAAAAGACCAATCACATAGTCCATTCACAACAAAGGGCACTAATCCAGAAGTACAAAGGGTGGCTATTTGATTAGCATCTGACTTGGAATGTGTGCGGGAAGATGGACCTCCATGCTGCTTAATTACATCAGCGAAGCAACTAGAGTTTGCTCTTGTGTGAGCCAACCAAATTGACAAAGACTCTTGGACTTACAGTACTAGTTACCTCTCCCAAAAAGAGTTTTCAAATCGGTTACAGCTAAATTAAAGTAACTAGTTACTAGGCAAAGCTGTTACTTTTCACAATCTAAAATCTCAATTTCCAATTACTTTTCCATTATTAAAACTTTGAATACAACTGGAGACAACTGTTCAATTATTAATAAATATAAAATGTTTCATATACTAAAGAAATTATATAAACTTTTGATTTATATGACCACATATCTCATCTTTTCCATTTTGGTGTGTGTGGTGGGACAAGTAAGCCAAGACACTAAATAATAATATATTTATCTAGATGTGATCATTATGTGTAATGTTTATGCTAAAATAAAAATAAATTGTATTAGATGTTTAAGAAGTTGATATTCATGTACATTAACAGGCTTCACTTGGCTAAAAAATAAAAGCAGTGCTACACTTAGGAATAATATTAAACAGGAATCACTGTACTATGACTATCCAGATTGTTTTTCCTATCCAAAATTATACGTCTTGATAGAATTAGCAGTTTTAATTGTGGAGGAATCACAAGCTTACTATCATTGATACATAAAAGCACAAAATCCCTTATCTTTATCTAACCTTTTATTTAACTAAAAAAAAAAAATGACTCAAATATGTAGTGGGGGATTAGGAAGGGTTAGATTTACATTTACATTTCAGGTTAATTTTTTTTCTTTAGAATTTTATCTGTTGATTACTTATTAGAGCTGGTCACAGAAATATTAACCATTTCAGGTCCAGAGAACTGGTCTGTAAATCTTTCTTTCTAACTATCTGATATATCTATCTAAGTGTAACCAGTCCCTAGAGCTTAAAACAAACCCAACAAAGCAAATACTTCAAGGTAAAGGTGACAAAAGTATTTCTAACTTAAATGCATTTTTGTCACCCTTTGTTTCCACTTTATGCCGCCTGAACGATTATCAGGTTAAATTTAATGATCCAAATAGCAATGACAACATTTTAGAAACTAAAAAAAAAATAAATAAATAAATAAAAACATGACCAAATAAATCAACATCAACCTACAGAAAATACCCCAGAGTTGTATTGTAGAGGCAAGCTGTGACCCAGTTAATACACCAATCTCACTCACTTAGTAATTGTAGCATCATAAATCTGCTTGGTAAAACATTTATTTATGTTCCCTACATTTTTAAAACTGTTAAATGCTTTATTCATTTTTATTATTTTGTCACTTTATGTTTGTTTATTGGTGAATAGAGATTTGCAATGTGACACCTACTTAAAATAAAAAAAAATATACATCCCAAACACTAAACTAAAGAAAGGAATACAACCGGAACCCCTTACTTACTTGCATGGATTCTTACAAGAATTTGGTCAAATATAAGGCAAAAAGTACATGTAAAATGTGTAATGAATTTCTACCACTGAGGGTCTTCAATTGCTGCTCATTGAAGAAAGGATTTTGGAATGAGACTGTACCTGTCAGTTTGCAGAATTGAATTATCAACTGAAGACATGGGACAAAATGTCTGCATTTCTGAGACACTCACATGTTAACTTTAAAAAATGGATTTTGGTAATACAAATATGTACAGTGATTAACTTTAGTGACCAACTTCCAATTCTTTTGCAAAATTTGGAAAAGTAACACTCGTAACTATAGTCGATTAAGATTTTTCTTACCGTACAAAAGTAACTGCCCTGATGCTTCAAACACATGAAAATTATTTATTATTAGCAAAGGCAACAATATTAATAATTATGAAAGTTTCTGTTTTACAGTATTCTAATGAGGGTTTGAATAAAAAAGGAAAAATTAAAATGTGACATTTTAAACATGTGCCTTTTTATACTATTGACCAGAATTTCCTCTAACAATACTGCACACATCCTAAACCTGGGTAACTTCAAGTCTTTTCTTTTGCAGTTGCAACTTACGCACTGTGAATTGTTGTTTGGGATATATGTTGACTCAGTTATTATTACTATTTTTTTAATTATTCTTTGAATCTTTTATGTCACATTCTGAATGACTTAGAATATAACATACAATTATGACCTCCTTTTACATTTTAAACATGGTAAATATAAATGCAATTACTCATAGTATTTCTATCTTAACTAAACAATTTGAACTCTCACACAGTGATTTGCTCAACAATTTTTTCCATAAAACATTTCTAGTAAACATTACAATAAGAGTAGCAGTTTGCTCCTCAGCTATGCTACCTAAACATGTGGGCTCAGAGGAGATAATCCTGGGTACCGCTGACTGGAGAAGGCATGAGGGACAGAGGAAGGAGTGGATTAGTCCTACTGCTCAAAGATAGCAACAAGCTGGAAGGGATAGGAGAGAGGATTGGTGGAGGTGGTTTTCAGCCTAGACAGGACAGGAGAATACAGAAGGGAATAACACTGAATGAGAGGGTGGAATTGTCCTTCACCACAGAGGATAAATGTGTTTTTGTGCAGTATATTCACTTGAACAATACAGTAGGCTAAAAAAAAAATCCAACCCATGTGCTTTTCCATGTTTTGCAAAGTTTTGATCATATTCCTAAATCATGAATTGAGTTTAGTCCATAATCGTGATGTTGAATAAAAATAATGCATGGTTAAACTAACTATGGACATTGAGATAGTGGACTCCTATAAGTACCTAGGTGTTCATCTGAATAACAAACTGGACTGGACTCACAACAATGAGGCTCTGTATAAGAAGAGTCAGAGCAGACTCTTTCTACTGAGGAAACTGAGATCTTTTGTAGTCCAGGGGGTGTTCCTAAAAACCGTCTATGACTCTGTTTTGGCATCAGCCATCTTCTATGGAGCTGTCTGGAGCAGTGGCTTATCTGTAGCCGAGAGAAAGCAGCTGGATCAGCTGATCAGGAAGGCCAGCTCTGTGATTGGATGCCCTCTGGTGTCAGTGTAGGAGGTGGGAAACAAAAGGATCCTAACTAAATTAACATCTCTGTTGGATAATGTCTCCCACCCCATACATGAAACTGTTGCAGAGGAAGCTGGAGAGTTTCTTCAGTGACAGACTGCTGCAACCTAAATGCACCAGGGAGCGTTATCACAGATCCTTCCTCCCAGCAACGGTAAGACTCTATAACCACCACTGTTCCCAACAACCTGATTTTGATGATTAGATATTATGCTGCTGTCATTTTGCACATCTCTGATGTTGCTGCTATTTTCAAATATCCATTA
>NW_015150655.1:577345-583126 GCF_000732505.1 Cyprinodon variegatus
ACGCAAAATTGGATCTTGATAAATCCGGCCCAGAGTGTATACTGTTATGGAACAGCTTGTGGACTACTGCACCTCCAACCCCTCTCTTTAGTCCTGGTACAGTAGTTGTCGTCTCTGACGAGGCCCACCACCATGGTGTCGTCTGCAAACTTCACGATGTGATTGGTGGGGAACCTGAGGACACAGTCATGTGTCATCAGGGTGAACAGCAGGGGGCTCAGGATGCAGCCCTGAGGGGAGCCTGTGCTTAGGATGATGACATCAGAGGTGTTCTGTCCAACCCGGACTGACTGAGGTCTGTTTGTGCGGAAGTCTAACAGTCAACTGCCGAGGGGTGTACTGAAGCCCGGCAGTTTGCCTATCAGATCCTGTGGGATGATGGTGTGAAAGTTTTTTTTTTTTTTTTTTTTACTTTGGGTTGACTCTCCTCAGAGTTTTCCTTGCTTGAGCTATGTCTAGGTTGAGTGTCTCCTTTGCCTGGTGTGGAACAGCTTTTTACTGCTGGAGTGCTGTTTAGGGCCTCAAACATTCCAGAGAAGTTGTTTGGTTAATTTAGGAAGACAGCATTACAGTAGCTTAATCTACTGGGGGGGAGGGTGTGTTGTAGTCTGTGATCGTCCGTTTGCCTTGCTACATCCTCCTGTTGTTGCTGGCATTATGGAAGAGATCCTGGATCCTCCGGCTGTGGTTCTGCTTCACTGATCCGATGGGACGGTGGGGCACGATAGAACAGTCTGCAGTCAACAGTCAGAAACTCAATGTCTGGAGAGCAGAAGCTGGTGACCGATCCAGCATTTTTACACCAGCTGTTGTTGATGTTAACAAAGACCCTTAGTTCTTTGTTTCTATCAGCGTGGTATAATGTGAGGCCCTGATTCGGTCAGGATAGTGGTGCAGAATTTACTTATCTCCTCTTTTTGAAGAGAGTTCGAGTCTATCCATTTTTTTCTCCAGTAAGCGGACATCGGAGAGCAGGATTGATGGGATCGGTGTTCTGTCGTAATTCCTTCTTAGCTTCACCGTTTGCCCGCCACTGCTGCACCTCTTATGTATGTCATCTCGCAAACTGCTTCTTCCGGCTTCCTCCTTTGCCTGACCCACTCTGTGAGCCCCCTGCTTTGTTTTCATCTGTCTGTAGCACTCCACAGCTTTTTAAATAGTCAAGACTGGCTGTATTTAAAGCATTTTGTGACCATGTCTCCAGCATGCAATGGCGGTCATAGATGTGGGATCAATGCCTGGTTTTTAGCGTTGTGAACAGCATATTTTGTGGAATTGTCGAAAGAGTTGTCGACAGCTGTATCAAGCCACTGCCACCACGCACCGCCATGATGTAGAAAAAAAAAACCAACACAACACAACTTTGAAATTGTATGGTTTTTGCCAAAGACTGTTATTTTTCTTCAGCTTTTTTTGTCTCCTTCCTACAGATAAAAATGCTGATATAAACCATTCCCTCATAGAGCTAAAGAAAAGTTCTTCCACAGCATAGTTTAAACACTAAAACAAAAGCCTGATGGGGATGGTCTCTTTCAGGAGGTTTGCAGTATGACTTCAATGAATCAATGGAAATGCTGAATTCCTCACATTAATTAAGTTAGATGGGTTATGGTTTACATAAAGATACTTTTGTTGATTCTCACACCATACTTTGATAATGTTACATTAATAATTTAAAAGCTTTTACAATAAAGGATACACCAAGTTGCTTAATTTAAATTATACTTAAATTCCACAGCAACCGGAGTTAACCAAAAGCCTCCCTGCTCTTTTATACATCATTGATCTTTTCACATTAATTAAAGCATAGCGGGGAGTATTTAACCAAGCTAACGAGAACAGTCAAAGTCAGCTTTCCTATTACTGGGAGACATTACAATATAAGGCAAGTACCAATGGCCTGTAATCTTCAGCAAACAGAAAGAGAGAGAAAGTGCATGCATGTGTGTTGTTTGTAACAGTGTGGGTTTGTTAGCCAGCAAGATAGTGAGAGAGAACACAGCATAATTAACTACAATTTAAACCTAGCAATTATAAGTCAAAAGGACAAGCTAGCTAAATGAATGAATAGAAAAGCAATCGTACTTGTGTGTTTTTTCTTTTTTCTTGTTAGAAATAAAATTAACTTTAGAACATTTAAAAAATGTACACATAGTTTCAAGTAACTGATTCTTTCAGGTACCTTTTTGATTAAATCAAATCTTTGGAGGAAAACTCTCAAAACCAAGAAGTTGAACTGAGTTTTTTTTTCAGGGGGCAACAAATGCAACATATAAAAGAGAGAACCTGCACTTTCTTACTCTTAAATCAGACCTGCAATATCTTTCTTGATCTCTTTTTTAAAGGATCTAAGCAGGATCAAGACTTTAATGAAGTATAATATGATGATTGTTTAATTTCCTAATGATAAAAATTCTACAAAAGGAACGATAGTTTTTTTTTCTCCATTCTATGGGGATAGAATGATCAAAAATACACAGCCTTTTCAGTGAGTTTGCTTAAGAAAAATGTAAGCTGTCAGTGTGACAGTTTACTCTGTACTTCCGTTGTCTGTACATTAATAGCTTTAAAAGGCAAACATACCGGTATACCACCTCCTGTCTTAGTTGCTGGATATTGTTAATGACCAGAAATTAAAAGTGTGGTGGGAATAGAGTGTTGTTTAGTCAAAATGTCTGTTATTTTGATGTTGGTTTTTTTGTGAAGACAAATACATATAAATATAAAAAAGAGAGGAGCTATTTCACGGAACAGAAACGATTGATTTAATGCAGTTCATGAAAAAAAAAATGACAGGAGATATATAAGTAAATACTTGGCATTGACAAAATGACATCTGTTGGGGTGTGGGGGGTTAGGTTGTGTATTGCAGGTTCGCATTTCCTCAGACACCCCAAGTCTTCTTACAATATAGCAGCAGTACCTTTGCTCGAAAAAAGATATAAGCTTCTTTAAAGATCTAGCTTTTTTTGAACCTAAATCTAACCTGTTATCGATGACCAATTTTTTTTTAGTTTTATAAGTGTTCAGAAAGTTTTTACTTGATTATTCTCCAATCTTTTCTCTCTGCATTTGTCTGTCTCTCCGTAATCAAATCAGGGTTGGTTTGTATGAGTTTGAAGTAGTCAGCTTCAGACAGTGCTGAAAATCATTCCCCTTGTTCTTGTGGCTATTATCGTTTGAGAGAAAATGTTTTATTGAATTGTTTTTTTGTTGTTTTTTTTTTGTCCATGTAAGAAAGCTCAATGTGCATCAGTATTTGTGCCAGGCAATATGCCCCTGGCATAAACAAAACAAAATCACATCAGTTTATTTATGCAAAAACAAATTCACACACACAAAAAAAATTATCTTTAGGCACAGTGTGTGACAAAACAGCTCAAATCATTTGCAATTATGAAAAATAACACTCAGCCCCAATTGATTTAATTCAGTTCATTCCAATATACTTAAAATATAATACTTTCAGATTGAAATTAAAAAAAATACACACTGTTCCAATCCACGCAATAAAAACTTAATCTATTCAGATGTATAAAATGTTATAAAGCCTAATAGAAAAAGGTAACAGTAGATTTAAAAGATTGCATTGAATATTTAGTGAATTTACCCACAAATATATTTCTAGACCTTTTGTTTTTTCTGCAATAGTTTGATGATAGAAATATTTCAGAAACAGTTGGTGCATTGATGACTTTATATCAAAGAAATAAAAAATGTGGATAATTGCAATTTTCCCTTCAATAATTCTGTAATTATATTGACACATTTAAGATGCAGCTTATGGCTCATCTGGTAATGCTTTCCATAGGGATTTTGCTAGCTTTGCTAACTCCCCATGCTATGAAAAACCAAGATCAATAATCCATTGGTGTAGTTGTGAGGGACACTGCTCAAAGGCATTTGCTTATCTCAGATGCCAGTTACCTCTTTCATCCTGCGACATGCAGTTGTCTGTGTGGAGAAGTGTGTGGGGCGGTTTGGAGAATGCAGTATTTACACACTTCCCCATCATGCAATATTTATTTTACACCTTGATGTGTTCATCTACTCCACGCCTCTAAGGAAATAAGCATTAAGCAAGAATCAACACAACTTCTAAATCAGTAGAGCAACTGCTGCTGGGACTTTTTGATCTCTTTTCTTGAATGCTTAATCTAATTAGACTAAGCTTTTTTTTCTGGTAGCAAAGTGCTTAACTTGCTCTAAAAGATCAAAAAAACTTAAAATACTAGCCGAGACAGCATTAGCAGTTTTAGACATCCACTTTTTCACTCGAAGTTTAGACATTTCTCCTTGATGCCACCTATTAGTATGAAAACTGCTCTCTCTTTTAAGTTTGATGCCCTTGAGTAATAATAACAATAATAATGCATTTTATTTATAAATCACTTTTAATTTGTAGAAGCAGATCTCAAAATGCTGTGGAAAATTTAAAACAGACAGTATCAAATAAGAACAATTTTAATGGAGAACAATAAACATAACATTAAGATCCTACAAAATATAATTGAAAGTCTTCAGTGCATAAGATTGTTTTTTTTTTAAAGATTTTTTAAGTTTTCCACAGATTGGGGAGCTCTAAGGTAGGCTGGGAGTGCATTCCACATCTGTAGACTGACAGACTGAAAGGCTCTGTCTTCCATTGTCCTCAGCTTTGTTCTTGTGGTACTGAGGAGATGGATGTCGACAGAGAAGAGGATTCTGCTGCCGCTGTGTGACTGGAGTTGTTCTTTAAAATATGTTGGTGCATTGCCATGAACAGTTTCAATTGTGAGGAGACAGATCGTGTATTGAAATCTCATAGTAACTGGAAGTTGGTGAAGATAATGGAGGATAGGGGTTGATATGGTCATACTTGCCTCTCCTTGTCAGGATTCTGGCAGCATTGTTCTGGATAGTCTGAATCCTCCGGAGGATCCTGCCAGGGGTCCGGACAAGAAGCGCATTACAGCAGTCCAGCCTAAAGGAGACAAAGGCATGGACTAGCTTTTTTTTACATCAGCCAGATGGAGGGAAAGGCAGATTGTGGCTATATTCTTTAGATAAAAAATGCTGTCCTAGATCGTTGTTAGATGTGATGTTCAAATTTGATGGTAACAGAAGGAGAAAGGGTACAGGTTTCCCACTTATATGCTATAAGACTCACTGGTCATCCAGGCCTTTATCTCCTCCAGAAGGGTTGTAAGGGGCTGCTGGACCACTGAAGAGGTGGGATTCTGATTCTGCCTCCTGATTCTTTAAGTCTGGTTGAACCCTATCGGACCTGTCATAGTGTGTTTTTGGATCTCTGACCTTTTTTCTGTGCCCTAACCTCCAGTGTTGTGCATGAACGTGTTTCAATAAACAGGGTTTACTGAATACGTTCATATTTTTAGTAAATGGTGAAATTAATGGATCAGTTTTAAAGTAATGAGCATGAACGAGAGTGACGTTCACTATGAGAATAACAAGCCACACAGAGAGATCACAATCACTTTCAACTGAAAGGCCTTCATTATGGCAAACGGTGTGACAAACCAGCATGTATACTGCTAGTACTAGTCTGCGCATATCAGACTTATCTGCTGGTATTTCTGATGCCAGAATTACATAACGAAAGACTCGGAAAGCAAAAGAAAAAAAAAAAATTTTTCAGCAGAACCTGAATGTACCTGCATGTTTTTGAAGTTCTGTCTAATGGTTAAATGGCAAAATACACTCACCTGCCACTTTATTAGGTACACCTGTCCAACTGCTCGTTAACACTTAATTTCTAAGCAGCCAATCACATGGCGGCAA
>NW_015150655.1:585728-587780 GCF_000732505.1 Cyprinodon variegatus
TATATATATATATATATATATTGAGATTGTTCTTTTTAATTATAAACTGGCACAACATTGCTTTTCATAAAATGTTAAAACGTCAACTGTTGCCTGTGGTTGAATTCTAGGTCTTCCGTTTCGTAAAAAAAAAGGTTTATACTTAGTTATATTTGTCATAAAAAATCTTAACAAAAATAATATGTATTTTGAATATGTATTGATAATTTTACAACAGAAAAAAAAAATCTTTTTTACTGTCATAAAAAATCTCCAGTAACCTCTTGCTAGTTACATGTTAAAATCTTAGAGTAAGAGTCAGCTGTGATGCAACACCAATGAAATAAAGGAAAACACCGGTAAGTTGGTGCAATAGTGCTTTATAGAGTTGTAGAGGGTATTGACCGTAATGAAGAAACCACTTAACTTGTAAAAAGCTTCCCAATAGAAATTGTTTGATGTTTGCTTTTTTGCTTTTTCATACTTAACTTTATTTATTTACATCCATCTATCTTAACCATTTTCTATACTTGCATAGTATTGCAGATAAATCTAAAACACAAAAATGAAATGATCAAAGTAGGGCCTTTATGTCATTTACATTCAGGAAATCTATCTATCATTAATACAACATAAACCTTATTAAGCTAATAAATACTAAACATGAACTGAGTATTTGAGTGTCAGTATCATCTGCATAAAACAGTGCTGAGCTCACTGTAAACTCTAAAGGTAAGATGATGGGAAGACCACTGGGTACAAATAAATGAAACAAGTAAATATATAATTTGTTATTGATATCTTTAATGCATTATCTTGACTTTTTAATGCTGACTTATTTAAGGCAGTGAGAGAAAGAAAAGCAATGCTTATTCCATCTCCATCTCTCCTGATCTTTCCAGAGAGTCAGTCAGTGGCATGGTGAGCATGTAGGGACAGTGATGCAGGGCTGGAGGACAATGGAAATATAATCTAAAGCATCCTTATTTATGAATTTGTATGCCGATAGGGTAGAATGCAGAAAGTTGCTTCTACGTTAAAATTGTCTTGGGGAAGGATTACCAGACCCCTGCCAGTGTGCCCCAACCCCATCCTACCCTCACCCACCCCTTCATTGGATTGGGTTATCTGTGAAACTAAAAAAAAAAAACTAATTGAGTTGTCAGGGTAAATGTTTTACTTTTTTTGTTTCACGTCGTAATTATTTCTTTTCAGATATTTGACAAACTTTCTTTTCTTTCCTCATATTTGTACTAAAGCCTCATATATGTTTTATATGCGGGAAGGAGCCCTGCAGAGGAGCATGCTGCTCTGCATCGTTCCATGCCTTTGTAAAATCCCAGTAACCCACACAGTTTGTTGGTAATAATGAAACAGTACATCTAGAACTATTTTTCCCAACACTGAGTGAATCGTGGTTAATGACATCCTCTTTCTAGTTTCAGTCATAATATTTCCAAGATGTATTACTACTGTATTGGGGTTGTCTTGCATATTTAACACTTAAATAGGTTCTGGGCCACAGAACCTCTGTACTTAATATATTTAATGATGGCTGAGCTTTCCCACAGTGCTCATAATAGCTCATAATTATCATTTATCATATTGTAGCATCTGGAAATGTATCCAAAAATAAACCACACTTTTTTTAATTAAACCTTGTCTCCTAATTTCTTGGCAATAGGTAGTTTTTGAAAGTATCTTAGGGGAGCACCTCACACAAAATACATTTAAGATATATTAAGAACTATCAAGAACTATTATTTCAAGTTCTTTATGTGTTTCAAACTTAAGTATAAATGTGCAGTGCTGAATTTTGAGACCCAACTGTGTGCATAGGTACTGTAGCAGATCTCATCCCCAGAACTGCTGTAGCATTTACGCAGGTAATAGGCTATATCTCCAACTCCACTACTTCCTGAATTTCACCCTGCTGCTTTTTCCCCCCTGTATTTCATTACTGGACAAACTTCAGTAATGAAATACAGGGGGGAAAAAGCAGCAGGGTGAAATTCAGGAAGTAGTGGAGTTGGAGATATAGCCTATTACCTGCGTAAATGCTACAGCAGTTCT
>NW_015150655.1:588506-590737 GCF_000732505.1 Cyprinodon variegatus
GATTAGAATCTTCAGTCTGACATGTTTACATGAAACATTTTTGATCTGACCAGGCCTTCAATCCGATTAGTTGTGTCCATGTAAATGTAGCTACTGTATGTTGTTGAGGCTGCAGCGCCTCAGAATGGAAGAAAGTGGGGAGAGTAGTGAGAACAGCAGAGAAGATCCTCAGGGCTCCTCTTCCCTCCATAAAAGACAGTTCATCCCAGCGCTGTGTGTCCTGAGTCCGTAACATCATGAATGACCCCTCACACCCCCACCATGGACTCTTCTCCCTGCTTCCCTCTGGGAAAAGACTTCAAAGCATCCGATGCAGGTCCAGCAGATTTAACAACAGTTTCTTCCCCACTGTCATTAGACTGCTGAATGTTTTGTAGAATGCGTTATTGTATTGTATTGTATCATTATATTTATTATATTCTATCATCATATATATATATATATATAAAATGTTAGAACTGTAAATGTACTATTTTTCAAGGCTGCACTTTTAAAAGATGAAATTGTCCAATGAGCTGTTTCCAAACGAAATTTCTTTTTGTTTTACAATTGTGTAAACAAAATGACAAATAAAATCTGTCTAAAGTCCAAAGTCTAAAAAGTCTAAAGTCTAAACTTGCAGGTACATACACTATTTTCAGTGTGTTAGGTATTTAATTTTTAGATAACACTACTTTAGAAAAAACAGTTATTATCTAAAAATGTAACCATTCAATAGAAGGGTTGAACAGTACCTTTTGCAGACCACATCCCTGGCACACTGCTTGTAAGTCGCATCTCACCTCACCTCATTTTGAACCTGCTAATCATATACTTTAATTCCTGAGCCAAGCAAGCCCAACAGAGAGCCTCTGGGTCTTGCCCGAAGTTCAGCAAAAAAATACTATACACATGGTCCTTTGTATGTGCATGTTTTGAACAGCTCTGAACAAGATGCGTAGCTGCATGTCATATTTAGTTTGCCTTAGCCAATACGTAATCTTGCACACTGCTACACAAAACTTTGCAGAACTGTTTACACACACAGACAAATGTGCATTAATTCACTGCATCCCCTTGGTGATGTTGCTGAATCAAACTCAAGGTCACACAGAGTTTACTGCACACACAATGCCTTGACAAATTCAGACACAACCCAGCAAATAAATACATTTCTTGCTTATTATTTCCATATTTCTACTTGGTACTCTACAATCCCTTTGTAAGTTCCATGTAGCCATAGAAAAGTGAGTTTAAGTGCATTGTTTTCTACAGAAATGCATGGGGTGAAGATGACTGTTCAACTAATGCTTACAAGCACCATAAACAAAAAGGACATAAAATATTCATACAACTAAAACAAGGATGGGAAGTACAGTGTAAGCAAATCAAACTTTATTTGCTTTTAGGCTTGCCTCTGAATAGCTTTAACTTCATTAGATGCCTCTATATACATGCTTAATTGCGTGGATTAAGTTGTGTTCAGTGTTAGCAAAGTTTCTGCTGTGTTGTAAAATACAGCAGGGTACAAAGAACATCATTTGTAACACAGACCGGAGAAAATGCTATGCTTGCAAAGAAGAAACAAAAGACGATTTTAAATGCTTGAAGAAATTTGAAAAAGAGAAACTTTCTTGTCTTTAGAAGAAGTTAAATAAATCAGGACCTTGTAGCATATTGATCAAAGGAGATTGGAGAAAAAGCCGGCTTGCGATCGCAGTGTAATGCAAGGCTGTGCCAAAATCAGTCAGACAACACCTTAGAAATTCTCAATAGCTTCCTTGTGAATCAGCCGGCCCCTTTCACGGCTGCCTGGAGCAGATAACAGGCTCAACTCTGTTAACAATCTCCCCTAATAGACTTCTTCACTGTCAATCACTTTTTAAAATACCAATACAGGCCAGCAGCTCATTCAATTATTCACACACTCACCTATCTTCACACAAAAGCCTAGCTCTTTTCAGATTCTATTTAAAATAATTTGAAAGGTCCAATATTGTTCTACTTTTGAAAATAAAAAAAATTCAGTAATGAGGAACCCAGAGGATGCTTTTGCCATTTTTGAAGGAAATGTCCTCAAAGATTAGGCAAACAGCATTTACCAAAAACTCCTTATTCAGCCATTTTCTAAACAAGTTGTTTTGGATATCCACGCCCCAGTCCTCGAGAAGGCTGCACCCCCACAACCCACCACCATGACGATCAGTCAGAGTTCGTAGTGATAGCCTAAGAATATAGAGGAGGGCCATAGC